>NC_079514.1:39173667-39454966 GCF_000801105.2 Raphanus sativus | reverse complement strand
TTTGCCCTATTGATAAAAGTTGTATCTACTTTTTTAAATTTTTTTAACTGCATCTACATAAAGTAAATATAATGCATTAGAATATTATTTAACCGTACGTAACTTACTAACTTCCTTATTTTCATCAAGAGCATACAATATATGTGGGGCCCATGTTCTATCACTTACTTTCTTATACAGTTTTTTTATTTTTTTAGCAGTCTTTTTTTAATTAGAAACACAATCGTGATAAGTGATTATTTCCCATACAAAGCTAACAAATCTTTCATCCTTTTTTTTTTTTGATCACACGTTTCATCTAATTTTTCAGGGAACTTGGGTCAAAGCTACAAATCGATTATACAAATCGTCATAAGTTATAGTTGTTGTTGAAGACACTTGGATGATAACCTTAGAGAAAGTTGCAGGAACTTTAAAGATGTCTTTAGAAGAAGAAGATTTAATAACGATTATGCCATTAATGAAAAAACAAAAATAAAAACTAAAAGATCTTTTCCGGATCACGAGACCAATTAGTTTAATAGGTTAACGGGTCTAAATAGATTTATATTATTATCATAGGTCAAAATTTTTAAATTTATATTTTGCTATTAAAATTCATTAGATTTATGTTCACGTAACTAACTAAACGAATATACATAACAAATAGTTGTACAAGATCTATAAGTTATATTCAATTTGTTACAAACCCAATCTTTTTTCTTTTTGCAAACCCAAATTTAATAAATGGATATATGTATAAGGCTTATATGTTATATGTAGTTTCTTCGAACCCAAACTAAATATACATATTTTCAACAGAACGTTCAACCACATTCTTATTTAGGAATGAGAATACATGTGATGTTTTCAAATACTAAATACTGATGTTACATTTTCATAAATAATATTCCATCATGGAGAAAATAACGGGAACTTGGAAATGATAAATCCTTTTGATTGGCATTGAAATTACATATTTTAAACTATTGTATTGTTTTGGCCAAAAACGGAAAAAACAAATTAAAATTATGATCGGACCTCACTTTCAAACCATTATATCTTATTAAGTTTCAAATATTATTTTATTCAAATCAAAATATATAACTGTATATGAATTTTGATAATAGATAAAGGTTTTTATAAATATATTTTTATATATCTTTACAATTATTATAAAGAATTATTGTTTAAAAATACAACTCGCAGATAACCGCAAATTAAGCGGAGCGGGTACAAAATTATTTGTTTGCGGTTTATACGGGTCAGATTTTTATCAGAATAAAATTGAAACCTGCGGATTAGCGAGTCAGCGGGGGCGGGGTTCGATCCGCAACCCATCCTTACCGAACGTGTATACGGATCAATTTTTAAATTGCCGTTATTTAATATTATTTTGATTTTATACACAATATGATACAAAGAAACATACGAATATAATCACAAAAAACACATATATAAAAACTAAATTTAAAACAAAAATATACCCGCCCTTTTAAGGGCGGGTCAGAATCTAGTTTGTGTATAAATTTAATCAAAATATATTTTATTAAATAATAACAATTTTTTATTGATTGATCCGGTATGTGCACGATTAAGGCTGGGTTTGCAGGTCGAACTCACCCCGCTGATCTGCCACCCTGCGGGTTTTTCTTTTGTTTGTTAAAAATGACCCGCACAATCCGCAAAACAAATAATTTTGTACTCGCACCTGCTCTGCTTAATTTTATGGTTTTTGCGGGTTATATATATTTTAAATCATTATTTATTTAATTATTATAAAAATATATTTATATTAAAAACTTATACATGATTTAATTTTTAAATTAATATTTTTAATTCATTTCTATTTTTAAATTCATATATTTTTTGTTGTAAATATCTAATTTTTACTTTTATTTTAAATACTTTGCGGGTCGGACGGGTAGCCGCGATCCAAATCCACCAACCCACATTCACCGCATAAAATACTTCACCCATATCCGCAAATCGATTTTTCAAATAGTTGGACCAAACTTATGATCCATTCTTAAAAGACAGATATATTTTTGTTTTATATTTTTAAGAAATTATTTGTTTTAATTTGAAAGTGTGGATATTTCTTTGTTTATTTTTTTTGAGAAATTTAATTTTTTATATGTGTTATTTTTTGTAATCATATTTGTATTTAATATTAGTTTTAATATATTTTTGATTACTTATTAAATATCTCAAATTGTATAATTATACATTTGTACCACTACATATAAAATTATTTAAAATAAATTTCTAAAATTTTCAATACATTAGAAAATATACGTGGTGGTTACAGAATGTTATGATATTTAAAAGGTGTAGCAGAAAAAAAATATACGTGGTACATTAGTTTTAAAAAATTTAACAGGTTTGTGGGGCCACAACATACGTGGTGGTTACGGAAATTTCGAAGCAGTTATTATCTAGTATATTAGAAAAGTATGTAATGTTTTATACGTGGTGAGAAATAGAAAATATAAATGGACATAATTTATATCAATTGGTCATGTCGAAGAATTAATAGAATAGATGGTTTCTCTGATGCCAATATACCGATCGAGTGTTAGCAATATTTCACTAACCCACATTTTTTCTTATCTTCTTACACTTTTACTCAACTTTTTATTTTCATCTATATTATATACCTTTTTGGTCAGTGATGACTTGACCATCAATATCACCATGTCAAAAAAGCCATATACATTTCACGAGGTTGCAAATGGACATATTTTATATGTATCAAAGTTTAGGTAAAAATATCACCTGTCCACAGCCAAGTCCGAGAGACCATATATCACTAAAACTTTTCATAACCTTAACTTACTTTTAAGATTTTTTTTAAAATCACTATATTAAAAGTGACCCAGAGATTGGAATTTGTCTTTACTGATCACACGGTGCTGCAGAAGTGTCCACCCACCTTAGAAGAAGCCAGGATTCGATCCGTTAATTCCTTATTGTGATAATCATAAATGAATAACCTAAATCATTTGAAAGCCTTTTTTACAACAAAAAAAAACAAATAACTAATCATATCTTTTGGTTGAGAAGAATCGGTCTTCTGCGTATCATAATTGTTTTTGTTTTTAGTAAAATGCGTACTATGAGATATGTTTACTCCTTATTAGTCACCTCTCTAAATATCTTTTGTTTTCTTACTTGTAGCTCTAAATTGTTAACGGAAATATTGGCACTATAATTAACTCACAATCGTGACAAATAAACTGAAATAAAAGAAAGAAGCTCTCATTGGATTCCCCTATGTTTAACTATCGTTTTAAGTTTAACAAGTTGATCACACATATATACACATACTGGAAGAAAGTATATGAAATAGACATAATTCTCCATATCCAAATAGTAAATCAATATTATCATGATCCTGAACTAGCTTCGCAAATCAATGTCTTATACTATTCAAAATTGAGATTAGAAACTCTTATATTAAAAATTAGTATTGTCAAAGGATTTGATCAGATCTAATACTTCTGATATTCTGCCTATCTCAGTAGATCTAATAGAAAGAGCTGTCACATTTACTTTACAATTTGTTCATATAAGATAGCAAACATTTGATATTCAAAGTTCAAACCAAGCAATCTATGATTTGTTTGAAGTTCTAAAAGAAAAGAAAAAAAATACAAGAAAAGCCCTACGTCAGAAACGTAAACGTAAATAAGCCCATTTGTTATATTTCAAATGGATACAGCCACTAATACTCAGATTAGAAAACCCATTATTATTTTAAGTTAGGCAGGTCCAGCTCTAGAGTTCCAGCCCGGCCCGGGTGGGATCCGATTCATGTTTACACTTATTACCTAACTGCCTGAATATCGGACGGGGAAAGTCTGAGCCCTATGAGAAACGGTCGTCGGTCTCTTGTGATTTTCTCTTCAGCATTTTCTCCGGTGATTCCCACGTGTCACAGATTATGTTTCCTGCCATGTGAAGCATGTTGGTATGTGATTTTGTTACCTTTGCTTTTAAATTAAGAAGCGTGTCATTCAAAATTAGGACACTTTTCTCCATTCCTCCTTCAATCTTTTGATATCTTTATTTAAAAAGCTAGGTCGTCCATGAAGAATTATGTCATAAACTATTCTGTTTGTTCTTCTGTGTTTCACTTTTATGAAATACTAGATCATGACCGCCGGTCGGGCGGGTTTTCATATTTTTTTGAAGCATGAGATATTTTTTTATTGTTATGAATTTTTTTTTTTTGATTTTTTGTACATTATAAAGTTAATTATTTAAAACAATTATTACATATTTACTCGGTGAATTTTATTATTTCTGATGTCTAATATATTACATGTGTCTGAATATAAACAAAAGTGTTTAGTTTCGTTATTTTTATTATTATTATTTTTTTGGAAGTGATCATAGGTGTGTAAGATGATGTAGAAGATCAGTATTTATAGTTTAATTTTAGGGTACAATAATGTACCACCGATATATATACTAACCAATTAAGTATTTATAATAAATACCAAATTACAGTATATGGTTACCGAGATATTATGTATAATTGTAATGACTTGGTGAATGTATTTTTTCCATAAAATATTTTCTTTGAAAATAAAATTCGAGATATCTATATATTTATGTAATAATCATATGCATCGAATATATACTACACAATATTCTCTAAGGCAATTCCTAATATATCTTATTAGCGAAATCACCATAATTGTAAATATAGAATTATGGGTCATTTTGTTTAATCTACTAAACATGTTTTATAAATAAATTTAATATTTTTAGTGTTATATATTTAGTTTTTAATAGTTATATTTATATTTATATGTCTAGTTAAACATTATTATTCAGACCCGTGCATATACACATATTTCAATTTTATTAAGATATTAAACTAATGTAAAATAATTAGTCAAACATTTGTTAAAATTTTGGTATTTATATATTTATGTAGACAACAATGTATAATGAACATTTACAGTAGACTAATATAATAAAAATTTGGTTTTATTTTATTTTGTTTTTATAATAAAATTCTAATTAAAATATTTTATAATAAAATATAATCATATGACTATTTTATAGTAGATAAAAATGATACATCTTTTTTATAGAGAAGATATATTCTCAAAGAAATGTTTATATGTATTCTTAAGGTTTTGGTGGTATTAAATTCAATTTTAATAATATTACACATTATGTAATATAGAGGTAAATAGAATATGTACATATATTTGTACATAATATGTTTGAACCCGAGGACAATTTTAAACAATAATCGTATGCAACTATGCACTAACTTAAATAAAGAAAGATGGAGTTGCTAATCGTATGATTATGAACATAAATATATTTTCAAATCTTTTTATTAGCATTGGACCATTTATTTCCTAAACCCAAAATAAAAGAAAGAGTCTCAGTCTATTAATGAATTCATGTGGATATCTATACCTATACAAGAGAGTGTGCATTTAATTTAAAATCTTACAAAATATAGTTAGGTCCATTACAATGTTTTGTTTTAATAAGATAGATGTGCTTTATTTTGGTAGAAAGAATTTTTTAGAGGGTTTTTCTTAATACAAACTTTCCTGTATTCCCATGTAATTAATTCCTGGAAAAGGTTTGATCTCAAAGCAACCTCGGAAATGTCATGCACAAACACACAAACTTATCTTATAATCATTAAGAGATTTGGAACCAGTTCAGCTTAACTTGGGACAAGCAAAAACTTTGTAAGTTGTGAGTTTTTACCAAAGATTTCAGGTTCTTGCCATGTTAGTGTGTGGGTTTCTAGTTTTCTACATAACACTTGTTCAAAATATGATATCTATATTAACAAAAATAGCTAACAAGTTGACTGGAGAAAAGGTCGATTTATCATTTTTAAATTTATTTCGTATGTTTTTTTTTCTAACACTGGTACTTTTTGTATTTTATACACCTTATGCACCATGAGTTGGTTTCGTTGTGTCTCGAGTTGGATTCTTGCCAGAGGGATGTTTTACGCCATGCCATCAGATATTAATAATGGCTGGCTCGGATCTCAGAAAAAAAAATTAAGAGTTCAAGACCTAACCCAAGCTTCTTCCAATCAACAAAGAAAAGTATATTTCGTAAATGATCTAGAAACATCTGCGACCTGTCCTGTTTAAAGCATCCGCATTTAACTGTCATACACTTTTCTTTTAAAGGATTGGTCTATGCAAGTGTATTTCCTTTTGTGATTGAGGATGAATGCTTTTGATAAGGAAACAAAGTTGATCGGTTGGATTAAAGGCTAAAAAGGGTTTGCGATTGGGTGTGCCCGAAGTAACCATCTCGATTCCTTTTCTTTTCTTGTTCAAAATGCTGTTGCCTTCATGTATTTTTTGTCTCTCTTTGTATGGCCTTTTGGTCTAAGCTCATAAACTACACTTGGTATTTACCCTTTACACTCTAAACTGTCGTCTTTGGTCCTACATGTCCTCTGTAAGGTTACTGAAGCATGAATTTGTGCACCTTTTCATTATTCCAAGATGATTTGAACCTTTGTTCACATTAGAAAGAGAGAAAATAAGCTAAGTTCTCTTTAATCTTAATCTCTTAAAACTTAAAGTTAATTCTTGAAAAATGTTTTTATTAATAAATAAAATATGAACATCAAATTAATGCAAAAACACTCCAATGTATAATGAAAATATGAATATTTAATTAATAAAACAAAATAAGGCAATCATAAAAAGTATGCAACAAAAGAAGAAAACATAGTGTAAAAAGGAAAATTGAATACATAATTCATAAAAATACCAAAACTCATTAACTGATTTACCCTAACCATGGTCGTGTATCACAAGACTGGATGTTTTCCGCCTGGCTTGGAGTAATATCATGAAAGTGAAACCTGGAATTCAAAGACTTTATTTTTATAGTCTTCTTTCTTCTTGAGCATATGGTATAATTCACATCTTTGCTTTTCCTCAATAATAATTGTTGGATCATGTCCATCCTCCTTTGTTATTTTTCTTCTTCTTTTTAACTAACTTTTTGAGTAATGACCCTTTATTTTTGTAATAGGAGCCAGATGCAGTTAGTGTATGGGATTTTGTTGATTGATTAGTGGCCTTTGGATGAAGGATTTGAAATAATAATAAGTAAAGGCTGAAAATATGATTGGGGAATGAAAGAAAAGATCTCTTGTACATTCCTTTAATTCATCAGAAATTAATAATAACATTTACCATTTCATTAACCTTTTAGGACTATGGTATTTCATTAAACTCTTACCATACATCAGATTCTCTTATCATATTGTATAACTGTTGTTGAAGATTCCTAGGTAAGGTAAATGGTGGTGCTCTTTTTTCTCTTCTTTCTATGCAGTGGCATGCTTCATGAAAAGAGAGAGAGACCTATTCATCAAAGTATAAGTGTAATAGGATAAGCTCCTCATGCCAGTTACTGTAACGTGATTTCATAGATCCATCTTGGATTTTAGCATTGCACCTTGGATTTTATGCAACATTCACTGAAGAGCAAACGGATTTTGTATCCTTTGCTAGATTTGAGATTCAGCTGGTCACAATCTAGCTTTGAGTGTAAATTAATAATGTATCATCAAGCTAAAAGATTAGTATATATATATATATATAATATATATATATATATATATATATATCCTTGCCTTGTGGCATATTGGTTTATGCATACATTTTTGGTCTTTCTAAATAGTAAACACCTTTGTTTCTCTCGTTTTTAAATGAAAAATATATTGAAAGTAATGAAAGGAAAAGATAATGATATTTAAATACATTTAAAATATGATAATATGTCTGTTGTCCAAAAAAAAGTATATGATAATATGTCTATGACGGGTCCGCTGCTAAATTTAAAGAAGATACAAAGACCAAAATATGATTCTAAGCGAGACCCTTTTGGGTTACACTTACAGAACCTGAAGGGTTAAAACAGCTTCATCAGTTATGATTCTTGATTATGTTATGGAACATAGTTCATGTTAATGTTATTCTAGAAACTGGGTGTCAATTTTTTCCGTTTTCTTTATTTATCTTGCAGCTATTTTGGTCGCTTACACGCTTGTGAAATGGGGTTAGCTTTTGTTTGATTGGGTCAAGACCAGGTGCGACTGTTGTCTTTAAAAGGTATTAAGATGGCTATTAGTTGCCTAGTTGGTGTAAGGTGATTATATAATTGGAGATGTTATCTTTGAATATATATGTAAATGATTTGCATCTTTAGTTAGGTCTTTTAAATATAGAAAACAAATGATAAACTTTGCATAAAAGAGAGGTACCCACTTATCAAGCAGTACCCATGATACATTTTTTAAATGTATATGTGAAATTTGAGATAGAAAAACACTATTAGCGGGGAAAGCTGAATTGCCTTTGGCTTTTGATACTGATTTGTCACCACATGCATTCCACTTTGCACTACAAAAATCCACTTTGGGCCCTCGAATTCTTGCCTCTACTACAAGAAAAGCATACACACTCCTCATCCTCCCCATATAGTTTCACCTCTCACTTCTTTCCATAGACTTGCACAAACATCTTTTGGTAAGTTTCATTGTTTTTTTTTTATTATCCAGAGAAATAAAATAAAAGACAAGACTCTGTATATTGAGTATGAGGAGTGGAGTTTGTAGTATCCAGCAATCCCTCACGCATGAAGCTGCAAACATGGTGAAACAAGCCATGGCCTTGGCTAGACGGCGTGGGCATGCTCAGGTCACGCCTCTCCATGTGGCTAGCACCATGCTCTCTGCTTCCACAGGTTTACTCAGAACAGCTTGCCTCCAATCCAACACTCATCCTCTTCAATGCAGAGCACTTGAGCTCTGTTTCAACGTCTCTCTTAATCGCCTCCCAACTTCCACAGGCAGTCCTATGCTGGTCCCTTGTATATCTAACGCTCTGGTTGCAGCTTTCAAGCGTGCACAGGCTCACCTGCGGCGTGGCTCCCTTGAGAACCAGCAACAACCAATCTTGGCCGTCAAGATTGAGCCTGAGCAGCTTGTAGTTTCCATTCTTGATGATCCTGGTGTCAGCAGAGTCATGAGAGAGGCTGGTTTCTCAAGTCCTCACGTGAAGAGCAAGGTCGAACAATCTGTGTCTGTCATGATCTCCCCCAAGAAACTTAAACTAACTTCTGTAGTAAGGAACAAAGATGTCATAAACGGTGTAGACAATCTGGTGGATGAGAGCAGGGAGACCTTCAGGTAACTTCTCTTCTTGTGGAACTCTAAGGTTTGGTCATGAAACTTTCACAGACCACACACACACACACTGTAAGATCTAACTCAATATCTTAATCACTATACTTTGTTTCAAATAGTCAGATCGAAAACAAGACCAATCTAGAATGCTCAATGAAGACAAGCAGCAAAGTGACCACTGCTCTCCCAGCATGGCTTCAGAACTACAAGAACGAGAACCAAAGTGATAGAACTGTGAGTTTTGAGACCTAACCCTTCTCATTAGAGATACTAGTTCTAGATGTCCTAAGATTTGGTGTTGTTTTGGATTTGTCAGGATTTAGATTACTCACTCTGTGATTCAGTACCCAAAAGACCATTTGAGGAAACTCTGGACCTTTCTTCTCTTTCTCCATCCTCTTCTTCCAACACTTATGCTCATACCGACACAAGACTGATCGTTCCCAGACATGATAAACGAGAGGTGGACTATATCTCCAGGTTTAGTGTGATGGATGCTGAAAACCTAAGAACTCTATGTGATGCCTTGATAACCAAAGCACAAAGGCAGAAGGATGTGATCCCTGATATCGCAAAAGCTATCTTAAGTTGTAGGTCAGGATCAGCACCTAAGAAGCTCAGCAACGGAAACCGAAAAGAAGAAACATGGTTACTTTTCCATGGTGCGGATGTTGAGGCCAAAGAGAAAATAGGTAGAGAGCTGGCAGAGCTTGTGTTTGGGTCGCAGAACAGTTTCCTCTCAATTGGCTTGAGAGACAAGAAAAGGAGGAGAGATGAAGATAGCTTGAGCTACACTCAGAGATTGTTCGAAGCTGTGTCTTGTGATCCACATAGAGTTCTCTTCGTGGAAGATATAGGGGAAGCTGACTATTTATGTCAGATGGGTTTCAAGAGAGCCATTGAGAGAGGAAGAGTCCAAAGTGATAACAGTGAAGAAGCTTTGCTTAGAGACGCCATAGTGATCTTGTGCTGTGAAAGATCTATCTCTTGTATCTCTCTCGATCTAAACCTCTCTCTCCATCATGATGGTGTTGATGGACATTGCAATGGTCATATTGATTTACGTGACGCTGTAGATGCACACATTCTTTTCAGCGTGTAGGCAACATGATCACCATAGTCATGATCTTGTTACACATGGTCAGGGTCATGTGTTACTTGTCCTTGGGACATTTTTCTGGGTCAATCGTGTAGTTAGGACACCTATGAACTTTGTAGAGGGTAAGGGTATGTTAACAAATTATCCAAATCATAATTTGCAGTTTTCCTTATATATATCCAACTTATTAGTCTAAACCGTTATATTGATGGTAATGAATTGCTAAAATTAGTAAAAATCTATACTGAACGTTCGATTTTAGTTACCAACTTTCCACTCTCTTTAGTTTTATCAACAAAGAAAAGAAAAATTCTTCAAGATAGAACATGTATAGCAAATGGTATGATCCATGATCCTGTTTAAGTTTATTTATCCAGTTCCTATTAAACTTTTTAATATTATCCGACTAATATATAGAAAAGCCCTCGAATATCAACTTTATACCGCCACCGCCGGAAAAAATGGTTGATGTATGACGGTATATATTCAATATCTGGCTTTTATGATTGCTCAAAGTATAGTATAAAAATGATCCATGAGAGTTGCACAAAGGTGAAGCTAATGTTTCTTCAGTAACAAATTAAAAGTAGATTAGACCAAAGAAAAGAAAAGGATCATTACTTTTTCACATTTTCGAATAATATTCGACTTGCATAAACGAATAGCTAGGCAAGCAAAAAGGAAATTGTTTACTTCATTTGGTTCCTCACTTTAGAAAGGTATGGGATTAGGCTGAGTAAGATATAATTCTTTTTAAGAAAATAATTAAAAGTAAAAGATTACCCATGAAAAGAAGGGTTAAGTAGGAAACAAGAGGCATCTTATGCTTTTAGAATATATAAAACATAAATTAAGTGTACGAAAACATTATGGCCAAAGAAGGGTGCTTTGTCGTATATGAAATAGTCTTGTAACGTATAGTCGTATACTGAGGTCGTCGTGTCAATATCGAAAATGTGTATTCTATAATATTCATCGACAGTAAGACACTAAGACCACTTTATATAAACGTAAAAGCATACAATTTGAAATCAGTAGTCGCAGGCTCATAGTTTCCTCTGAAAGCCAAGACAGGTTGGTTGATGTTAAGAATTCAACAAACTTTATCAATGTTGAAAAAAGTTTCAAAAAAAAACTTTATCAATGTTTTGACGGATTGTTAATTTTGTCAAACCCATTATTTTAAGTTGGTTAGGCCATTGGTTAAACAAAATGGCTCATAAATATTCAGAACCTTTTATAAAGTATTACACTTTTTTTGATAAAAAAAGTACACCAGTAATCCAAGTTAATTCGCGAGATAATACTTTTAAAAGGTTCTAAATATTTATTTAATTTTCCCCTATTGAGACCTGATTATATTAGGTCAGGGGTGCGGTGGAACCGTGGAAGTTGACGCGTTTATTTCAATTTTTTTTTTTTTTGACTGAAACATTATGGCCAAAGATAGCACTAACCAGTAACCATAGAACTAGAACTTCCGGATAGTTTTAGTGGTGGCTCAATAACGTCTTAATGCAGATAAGGGCGAACGCTTGCTCATGGCCCCGCCCATAAGATCTTCGTTACTGACAAACGACTGAATAAAGGAATAATTTATCAATATTTTAAAGAATTCTTAGTCTACTAGTACTAATGGTAGATAAGTTAAAACAATACCGTTATTATATTAAATGTTTTCTCAAAATGTACAAAGATGTCACGTAATCTCCGGTTTCAAATTTGGAGATTACTTTAAAGGCATCTCCAAATTTATTTCATTTTTGATTTTGAATTCCATTTTGGAGTTAATTTTTTTTGTTTATAAGGTTGTTTTAATTTCAAATGTTTTTATTTCATATTTAAATAATATTTAGAATATACAATATGAAAAGAAATATGATGTCCCACAAATACTTTTAGTAAATTTATATAAATGATGCATAAATTAATAAAATCAAAATTAGACATAAATAATATAAAATAAATATAATATCAAATAAGTGATTTAATAAACCAATAAATTGATTTTGAAACTACTAAATCGATGAAGTATTGTTCAAACAAAATATATGAGTTTGTTAATATTTGTATTTGTTGAGTTTGATATATGCACAAACATTCAAAATTTTGTTTTCTCTTTATTATATTTTTAATATTTTTTTATTTAAATATAATATAATATATTTCTATGGAAGTTTTGTAAACATAAAATAATTGGGTTAATTTTTAAATTTTATAAGTTGAAAGTATTACTAACAATTATTAATCAAATAAAATAAAAATATTGTGGGAATATTCATTTTGAAATAAAAAATGGAGTAATACATTAAAGTAATACCCAACTCCATTTAAAATTACACTATTTAAAAATAAAAATGTATTGCATTAGAGATGCCTAAACTATAAATTGGTGGCGATAGACATGATTAATAACCGACGCTATTTGAAGAAAGTAAATTAATTAACTACATAAAATAATGTTTATTTATATAACAATGAACAAGGGAAGATGAACATATGAATAACAAAAAGGCTCTGTAGAAGAAGTCGAACGTAGTGTTGCATAGAAAAAATAATAATAATATACGAACAATATATATATGGTGGAACGAACATGAAAAGACTTAAAAATCGAAGTCGCACTTGAGAGGGAGAACGGTAGCAGAGGTTGTAGTTCCGTTGAACGTACTTAAAGGAAGCCTTATATCATCGCAATTAACCTTCGGCTTAGTCCTCCTAAACTTCAAGTCCCCAAGCTTAAACCTAACCCTAAGCCTAAATTTGATCTCAATATTGTATACTCCCGCGATACTCTCCTCGTTGTATGTCCGTAACTCTCCGGCGTTAAAGATAACAAGGTTTTGGCCTTGAAAGATTGGTCTTAGCACGGTCGTGTTCTTGTGTCCTTGATAGAAAGGAGTTAACGTGGTGGAACTAAACCTCTTTCCATCGTAGTAGGCATGAGCTTCGATCCTGTCGTAGTAGACTCCGATCCTCTTGTTAGGGTTGCGGACAGGAACTGTGAAGCTTAGGTTATACCTTAAAATGTTGTCCGGGGAAGTGTGTTCAAAGCGCATAAGGGACGCTTCGGTCACGTGAAACTTGATGGCGCGAGGACGGACGATGAGCCAGAAGATAAGAGCGGCTATGCCTAGGATGACAATAATGGATATGATGACTTTGACAAATAAGCTGAGGAGGCAGCAGCCACAACCGCGGCTGTGCCCGGGTCGGCGGAAGTAGCCTTTAGGAGCCGGTGGTGGGACTGATGGACCGTAGAAGGCACCGTTGAGAGGTTGTTCGGCCATGTTTCAGTTTGTGAAGGTTTACAATGAATGAATATACCGGTAATGCAAGTCCTCTTTATATACTCGTTTTCATTTATGCGTTGGTCAATTTAGATTAAGGTTCTGTCAAGTTACGCGGTGATTGGATTGAATGTTTGACCAGAGAATATTATGCAATTGTAGGCTTGTATTGTTGTCCAACAACTTCCAATAAAAGTATTTGGTGTAAGATACATATATTTTTGATCTCTCGTCGTACGTTTGTTCTCATTCTAGACATCATTGATATATAATGTGTTCTAGAACTTAGGGGCGCTTGTGACGAATTGTAATAATTAAGATTGCTGCATTTGCTTACAGTATTATAAGAACCGAAATTGTGATAAATTCTGAAAACTATCTTTGACGGATTCTAGTAATTTGGAGAATATTCAAAATAACACAATTTGTAAAATATTAACTGTGATGTTATTGGCAAAGTATATATTAAAATTAGGGAAGTTTACTAGAAGGAGGCAAATTACTTGAATAATTACTAGAATAAGTCATAAAAGTTTAAAATTACTAAATTATTTTTATGGTCAAAAATGCCCTTTTTATAGTTGTGATAAAAATCTATATTACAAAATTGCCATTTAAATTTAGAGAAAAATTTCCGACGGCAGATTTATTTAACAAAAAACAAATCTGTCGTAATTTAAATCTGTTAATTAAATCTGCTGTTAAATTTAAATCTGCCGTTTATTTGGTAGCAGACTTTTAAATGACAGCAGATTTATTTGAGATGGCTGATTTATCTGTCCGATTTAATGTTGTCAATAGATTTATCGGTTTTAGTCTATCGAACGTAGTGGCAGATTTTTTTTAAGTGGCAGTTTTATATCGTATTAGTTAGATTTTTAAGATCGATTTAAATATAAGGCCGGCCGATTTTTAATGGGTAATAGACATATTTTTTTATGGCAGATATGTTTGTCCGATTTAAATATCTGGTCGACTTTTATTTTCATGTGGTGGCCGATTTTTTAAATTGCCATCTTTGACGGCAGATTTATAAGACAAATTATAATTACCAGAGTAAAACAAATTTATTGTGGCAGATTTATCCACCCGAAATTGTGGTCAATTGCCCAAATATTTCGGTTTAGTTTTAATTAAAATCGGTTTAATTTTAATAGAAATCGGTTTAAATTAATTTTAAATTTTGGTTTAAATTAATTTAAACTTCTGGTTTAAGAATCATATTAGACCACGTTTTAGGTTTACGTTCTTCTTTTTGTCGTCGTCTTCTTCTTCCTCTTACCTCCCATTCATAAATTTTGTCTCTACTTTCATGGGGATCTACAACAGTGTCCTTTAATTGACATTGATTGGAGAATAATGGAGCACATGATTCTTGTCTCGGGGAAGTGGAAAGTTGAGAAAACTAAGTGGTTGTTTGAAGTAGATAATGATCGAGGTACCATAATAGTTGCTGCGGATGAGGACACTCGATTTGAGGATTTTGTGAAAATCATATTTGAGGATTATGGAGTTGATTTTGCAGAAAACAACTTGGAACTGAGGTACCTTATTCCGAAGCAGAATCTACACAATCAAAGCATCAACACACCACCTGTGAAAATAGGAAACGATAGACAGTTTCATGCATTCTTGGGTCTCTGCAAACTCGAGAACATTCGGCTATGTGTAGAGTTTAAAGTGAAAAAAAGATTTGGAGAAGGAGCTGGCGAAAATCAGAAACAACCCATGGAAGGAGATGACTGTATGGGTGAAGACGAAGAAGATACAGACGAAGAGGGTGACCGATTCGATTACTGCGATGATTCTGATGGAGCAACAACTGATGACGAAGACTTTACTACATATGGGCTTCCACCAAACCATGTAGAAGAGGTTCATGGATCTTGTAAAAAGATGATTTATGCACGAAAGACTGAAGAAAGGGATTCTCCAATGAGTATGGCCGATTTGCGCTCATTCAATTTTGACGTGGGCCAGAGTTACGATTCGAAACATGCTTTGGAGACACGTCTGAAGATATACTCGGTTGTCCAGAAGATTGATTTTGATGTCATTGCATCAACGCGGACACTGCTGTTTGTAAAATGTTGGCTAAAAGGATGTACATGGAAGCTAAGAGCTACGCCAGTAGGTGACTCTTTCAAGTTCACAGTCCGAGTTTATGTAGATGAACATACCTGCTCCATAGCAGAACGCTCATCTCGTTCCCGACAAGCTACACCTGAGATTCTTGGACTCTTGTACAAAGACTATATTGGTGGGGTTGATCCATCTATCTTGCCAAGTCATGTCTCTACTGCTATGAATATGAGCTTCGGAATCAAGGTTGAATAAACTTGTGATTCAAATATACTTTCGTCTTCAGCCTTTACTTCCTTTTTAAATGGGTTCCTGTTTATTCTTTATTGCAGATGGATTACTGGAAATCTCATCGTACACTTATAGTTGCTAGAGATCTTGTAATGGGTTCTTCAGAGAATGGATACGAGGAATTACCTACTTACCTGCACATGATTAGAATGTCAAATCCCGGGACTCTAGTTCGACTGGAAGTTGATACTAAAAACAGATTTAAGTACCTATTCCTTGCCTTTGGCGCTAGCATTGATGGGTTTCCATATATGAGGAAGGTTGTGGTGGTTGATGGAACGTTTTTGCAAGGAAAATACAAAGGAACGCTTCTGATTGCAACCTCACAGGATGGTAATTTTCAAATCTTTCCAATTGCATTTGCTGTGGTTGACACAGAGAATGATGAATCATGGACATGGTTTTTCCGCCAACTCAGTCGTGTGATCCCTGATGATGAAGGATTAGCGTTAATCTCTGATAGGCACAAGTCAATAGAGAAGGCTATTGCAGTGGTATATCCATTGGCAAGCAGGGGAATTTGCACGTACCACTTATATAAAAATATTTTGTTGCGATACAGAGGGCGTGATTTGTTTGGATTGGTCAAAAAAGCCGCCAACTCTTTTAGGCTAACTGATTTTCAAGCAACCTTTGAGACAATCAAAGAGTTAAACCCAGCTTTGCATGCATATCTGGAACGTGCTGATGTACGGAAGTGGGCACGAGCTCATTTTAGAGGTGATAGATATAACCTCCTCACAAGTAACATAGCTGAATCCATAAACAGAGCTTTGTCTGGTGCTAGAAGCTTGCCAATTGTTCACCTTCTAGAGTCGATCCGATTAATGATGACACGCTGGTTTGCAACAAGAAAACATGATGCCGAGTTGATGAAAACCTCTCTTACTCGTGCTGTAGAGAAGGTGTTGGAGGTAATATATTTTGAATCATGTTATGTGTTTCATTAGACTATTTGCTAGTATACTAAGGTTTAACATTTTCAGGGCCGTATACCTATAGCTGATCTACTAAAGGTTCAAGCAATAGACATTGATCAGTCACAAGTGACAGGAGTCTCGTCTTTACATGTTGTAAATCTGACCGAGAAGAAATGTTCGTGCCGTAGATTTGATTTGGAGAAGCTACCTTGTGCTCATGCCATAGCTGCTGCGAAAGCTAGAAAGATGTCATGTATATCACTTTGTCATCATTACTATCGGAAGCAATACTTGTACAATGCGTACTGCACTGCTGTTATGCCCAAAGATGATGCTCTTCCAATTCCAGAAAAGATTGCCAAGAAGATATGTTTACCCCCCGAGGTCCGCCAACCACCGGGAAGACCAAAAAAATCAAGACATAAATCAATTTTGGAAAAAGTTGCAATTAAAAAGCGGCCACGGAAGGAACACACATGTGGAATTTGTAAGCAGAGTGGTCATAATTCTACTACATGTCCTTTTAAGTGATGAGTTTTCTATTTTGTTTGAGACTGGTCATTATATTTCATTTAAACATTACGTTTGGTTTGAGATTCTTAAATACTTATCTAATTTTAATTTTAAAAATATATATATATATATATATTAGTGATTTAATTATATAAACCTATATATATTTTATAATCTTTTATATATAATCTTATAGTTTGTATTTTAGTTACATGCCAATTATTTTGTCTTTTTCTGTAATTTGTAACCAGCTGAGAACATGTTAAATAGACGAGCCAGAATATGAATTATCTAACCATCTACGTTAAACATCTTGCATACACATCCGAAAACAAGCAAATACCATCCAAAAACAAGCAAAACCGACAGTTATACATCCGAGATAAAGCATACAAATGAAAACAAACTAGAACTTATACTTCCTAATCTTCCATACCCACTTCGTCATAAATCTCTGCAGCCATCTTCAATCGCATTGCTGGTATGATCTGATCACTTAAGCCTTCAAACTTATACCCCAGAGCTAGACATTCAATAAATTTCAGAGTGTAGACACCACAATCTCCTGGGTCTTTGTTTTGGGGGATCTTCTTGTCCCTACGGTAGGTGAACTGCTTGTAACGCTTTGTTCTCGGTTTATGATCCAGCATCTTGTTAAGCAATGCAGGCAGCATTTTTGTGAACGGCCTGCACTCCTCTTGCATCTTCTTATCACTTACCACAGATCGAATGCTATCATACACATTTATTACCTCATTATGCAGCTCGATATGAAGAGCAACCCAGTGGTCTCCGTTGACATGGTGGCAGAGGAAGAGAGAGTCTACATCTTTAAACCACTTTTTACCCGTGACAAATTCAGCTGGGTATTCTCCATTAAAGGCCATGCTATAATGTTCTGAAAACTCATTTGTCTCTTCATACTTCTTGTAGTCGTTAACCCATGAGTTCACGAACCAGCGGTCCAGGAATGCAATTCGAGGAGAAGAAAATGGAGACTCTGATTGCATGGCACGTCTGTGAAACATAAGCATTGCTGCGGCCATGTGCTGTGAAATTAATAAAACCACAATCAGAATGGATTTAGTTATCATGAATACCAATCCAAACATATCACAACCATAGACTTACAGAGTCATGCAACCAGCCATAATCATATTTTGGCCAAGCTGTTCTGGGTATCATCAACTGCAAATAAAATCTTGCACTTCTATCTCCATAACCAGACTCAGTATCTTCCCTACAAAGAAGAAAATTAAAAAAAAAATAAGTCTATTAAGAAATAACAAGGGAGGATGGAAGAGAGGAAACTTACAGATCAGACTTAACGAAGTCCAATACTTTCTGCAATTTCTCTGGATTCACCTTAGCTAAGGGGTCATAAGATGCCTTGGAGATGGTTTTACCAGTTATGATACGCTTCACTGTTGAGTTCCCGACATATGGCCAAACTTGAGTCTTTGTCAGCTGGGTTTTTCTTCTGCGTGAAGGCTCCTCCAAACTCGAAGCAAGTGCAGTCTCTTCCAAACTTGTACCAAGTGCTTCCAAAGCCTGTCTACACTGAACACTTTTCTGCCATTTTAATCACGCCTACAGCTGATTCTCTCAACTCAGACCAAACGTCTTCGCCGATATTCTCCCTCACCGTCTGAAGGTTTCCTAGAAAACAACTGTGATTCATGCTCCTTATTTGAGTAGGCGTTTTACCACTCTCATAAAGCCGTGGAGGATACTTCCTATTACACGAAGATGATGCCATTCCTTAAAAACAAAGAGAACAAAATAAATATTATTCAGCCACATTTTCACAAAGAAATGAAAATTTTCTATCACAAAAGTAGTAGAACAAACTTAACAATGGTATTATACAATTTATAAACCAATAAAAAGTGTGCTCTTATTCAGTAATCGTAGAAATAACATAGTATGAGAGTTCTTCCATTTCAAATTAACATAAATTTACTGTCATCGCATTAAGAGAATTATAGATTAAGGACTTTCAAAATCAAGCCAACACTGAGAAAAATAAAATCGATTTTTAAAATTGGGAATTAGGGTTCTCAAATTTCATCATCCAATTAAACAATCAATCTTTAAAAACAACAACCTAGATCCTCACAAATGAGGACTTACAGATTCAATTAACTTGGAATTGATGGCAGAGATGTGACCCAGGCGAACGGCGGAGTCGACGACACAGAGATGGAGATGACGAACGGCGGAGTGCAGGCTGAGCTGTAGGCGAACGGCGACACAGAGATGGAGACGACGAACGGCGGATTTCAGGCTGTGACGCAGAGGAAGTGTCGGAGACAGAAATGGAGATGACTCAGACCTCGTCTGCGTCGTTGGAGAAGAAGAAGAAGGAAATGTCGGAGAGAGGAAGTGTTTTTTTTTTCTTTTATTTGTTTTTTTCTTTTTCTTTTATTTGTTTTTTTCTTTTCTATTACTATATATTTTTATTTATTAAATTATAATGGCAAACTTGTGGTTAATGTTTAGACAGTTGGGTTTTTGGTAAATTTAGCTGATTTAAATTTTAATCTAGTAATTAGTTACTAATGTGACTTATTCTAGTAATTAGTAGAATGATTTGCATTAGTCTAGGTAATTTCTCTTAAAATTAAAAACTAACTGCACTCGGATATACACACCTTTTATTGAAACTGGATATACATACTTTTACTGAGTTCTTTTGTATTGGAGTTATAGTTTAAATAAAAAAGTGTAGAGCAAATATATTTTAGTATTGTATAATGTATAAAAAATTAGTCCTGGTGTTATTTTTTTTAAACTGGCTTCATATTTAAATGCAAAAAGAAAGAAAATGTTTTTACAAAGCACTAATGCTCTAGAAGATTGCAGCCCATAGCCCAATAAAACTCATATTTCAGAACCCATTAAATCCCAAAAGGCCCAAGAGAACCCAAGTTAAGCCCATAGTTATGCAGAAAGAAGTCGATCATCGTTTTGTAAAACTGAAGAGGCAACGCTTAGTGGGTCCGCCACTGTTGTAGACTTGTAGTAAGTATTTGATTTTATATATAGCCATTTTGGATCTAAACCGGTGATCGGGTTTCGCTACGGGTGTAGCTTTGGCATTCTGATTTTTTTCACTTTAAAATATTTATATCAACACCAAAGTTTACAAAACAATAAAAGAAAATCCGAAAAAACATTTTCAAAAAAAAATCCGGAAAAAACGAAAGCAAACCCAGAATATGATACGGCAAACCTTTTGTTTTTGTCACTAAAATATTTCATTAAACTTAATAAAAACGAAATGAGCCTAAGGTGGCCCATCTTGAAGTCTATTACAGAGCAAAATGGGTTTGAAGAGCCTCTTTGCTAAGAGCACCTCCAACAGGAGATGTTAGCCAATCCTTAGTGCTAGTCCCTAAGCTAAATAGATTAAAAAAATATTAAAACAATTACTGTAGTTAAGAAAGAATCCTTAGCTAAGGAAACTAAGGATTTGATCCTTAACTGTTTATCTCTTTCTCGCCTTCTTTTTTCCTTGTAAACTTGTAACTCCAATCCGATCTCGCCAATTCCAATTTAGGGTTTTTGAAAGTTTCGATCTTTGTAGTTTGAATTCGAGAAGAAAATGGCAGAATCAGGAGGAGGGTGGCGCGATTCGTATAGGGGAATGTCGTCTGATAACGTAAAGGGTTTGGTGTTGGCAATCTCTTCTAGTCTGTTCATCGGAGCTAGCTTCATCGTCAAGAAGAAAGGTCTCAAGAAAGCCGCCTCCACCGGCCCTAGGGCTGGTATCTATATCTATATCTATCCCTCTCACTCTCGAATTTTCAATTGAACTTTGATAGACTCAGAGACCTCAAAGATCCTACCTTTATTATATGGGTTCTTTAATTGTATTGAAAACACAATCGACTCATTTCTGTTACAAACACAATCGACTCATTTCTGGACTCGCAGAGTGCAGGTGATGATCTTGGCTTTGCTATCATCCCTACGTCTTTGGCTTTGGACTGGTCTGGTGGTGGTGGTGGTTCGGACTTGCAGAGTGCAGGTGATGATCTTGGCTTTGCTATCATCCCTTAGCGATATTTATAAGTTTTACTGATGTTCCTAATGAAGTTCTGTGTTGTGACAGAGGAAAGTGTAAGTTTATGAGTTTTGATCTGCTTCATATCTTATGTATAATTTAACAGTGTAGAAAACAACTATAGATTAAAACTATCTCTGTTATTTGATTAGGAATTCGCTACTTTAGAAGCAAGTATTGGGTTTCACACTGATTGTGGCTTCTCTTACATCCATTCACGTCTTCCTGGTCATCTAGGTAACCACTTAAACCAATAAAACCATTTTTTTTTAGTTTCCAACTATACGTTAGCTAATCTCTGATGTACTTGAGTTATATAATAATAACATCTGCAGGAGAATTCTTGGCTTTAAGTGGGGAAAGATTGAATGGCAAAGAACTTGTAGCAGTTGGCATGGCAATACATTTTGTACCTTCTGCTGTGAGTTTTTTCTTTTTTTTAATGCTTTTCCTTAGTTAGAAGTATCATGTAATGTGACCTCTCTTACTTGAGCTGCCTTCCTACTTGTATTATTATATACAGCATCTGCAACTTTAGTAATGTTTTGAAACCTATATATGATGAGTGAGGAATGCTTTATTGGATGTGAACTTTGCTTAATTTCAGAAAGTGAAACTTAGTTAAGGATTCCAATGGTGAGTAACACCATTGGACTTAATATTTTGATTAAGGTCCTTACCTATTCAAAAAAACAAAAAAACTATTATTGTATTGTTAAGGATTCCAATGGTGAGTAACACCATTGGAGTTGCTCTAAATCATCGGCAATGACGTTTTTTGACGAGAGATGTGCGAGAAAAAGCATCTGCAAACCAGAAGAGACCGATCCAATATATTTCACAATTCTGATGATCTTTTTTACCAAAGGTTATCAGATAATTTTGATGAGTGTTAAGCTGTCGGAGAATAATCTTGAATGTCGAGAACTCCAAGATTTGTGCCATGCTAAGAGCAGATCGGACCGCAAAGACCTCTCCAATAAGGGGTGAACCGATGAAGTTTTCAGTCAGGATGTCCAATCAGGTAAAACTGAACCGAAGCGAAATAGAGAAAGTAGAATATACAGAATGAATGTCATTTAAAAAAAAGAAGATATATGGATATGATTTAATATATAAACTGATCAAATCAATAAATTGAATAAATTGATCAATTAAAACATAGCGGTATAAATATATAAAAATTATATATTATAATTAATAATATACACATAATTTATTTTATTGATGTGATCTTCATACTTAAATATTTATTTTAATAATTTAATATTTATTTGAAGTTAAGAGTTATTTTTTATTTTTTATCAAATTCAACAAAAAATTTTTTTTTTACTTTTTTGTTGGCAAATATGTATGCTAATATTATTTATTGACTACTAATATTTTTATTCTATAAACTATTAATATTAATAACTAAATATGTTTACTAATTATTTAAATAATAAAATAAAAAATAAAAAATATTCTATTTTAAAACCAAAATATGGTTGTGTTATATTAAAAGATGATATATAATCATATAAAGTAAAATTCACAAAATATTATAAAGAATAAATATATTTATGATTTTTTGGTATAAAACCGAATAAACTAACGGTATATAAACCGAACCAATTCAAAGTAAATATAATTTTAATATGGTAGCTATTTTTTATAAACCAGAATACCGAAAAACAAAAAAAACTGAACTGAAACCGAACTGATATCCGGATTGGAAACCACTAGTTTTCAACCATCTTACCATGGATTGGAGCTTCTAGCCCTGGCCCTGAGAAGATCCAGCCCAAGCCTGCTGCTAATTTGTCTTTGCTCCAAGCCGCATCGGTCCTGTAGGATAGAAAATTGTTGCCTGCGTGACTTCTCGGTGCTTGTCTCTGTCGATCTTGCTGGAAGAGAGGTAATTTGCTAGCCTCCTTTTCTTTACTTTGCGATTGAGTCCACTATTTTTTTAAAATTGATTCAATTCATTGCTGTATCTTCAGGTGATTGGTCTCGTCCTTCAAACAAAAATGTGTTTCTCGCTGTTCAAATAGCCCATACAACCCAAGGCAAGATGTTGAGAGCGATTCCTGAGGGAGGGAGACAGATTACATTCCTAAATATATTTCTTGAAGTCACCAGGGTTCGAGTTCCGGTCAATGGAAAATTAACATTTTGGTACGATGTGGCAACACGTGATAGTCTGGACAACTTCTATGGAATCAGGATACCTCTGTATAATTAAAAAAAAAGTGATTATTAGTTGGAATCTAGCAAAGAAAATTTAGTTGTAGTTGAATTGGTTATAACTGTAAATTTGTTACCATAAACTTTTTTTTACAGAGATTTTTTACTGTAATTAAATTTGTTGTAATCGTAAATTATAGGTTTTAGATATTTTAAAATAAAATAAGTGAAATATGTGATGCATATATAAAATAATTTTTCTTATCAACCAAAATAATTTATACAAATATTTTTATAAATGATCAAAGTGAATTGTTATTAAAAAGTGATATGTAAATAATATTTAAAGTTATTAAAGTATTTAAATAAATTTAAAACACTCAAAAGTTAAATAAAATTACTTATAGATGGTTTTTATTATAATTAACTAATTTCTTTGATATTATATATTATTTTTCATTTTAAAGATTCTACATCTTATAAAAGAAGAATGTAGTTTCTTTTGCCTAAAATACATAATGAAACATTTTTATTTTTTTTATTTAGATTTAAAATAAAGTTAAAGCATGATTGACAAAATTAATAGAAGTTTTATGTATGTTTTAACTTTTAAAAATAAAGGTGCAACATAATTTTTAAAGTTTAGTAATTTAAAAACAAATAAAGCTAAGGAACAAAGATAAAGTTCAACCAATCATTTCCATATATAGTTAATGATTTATTATGAATTTTCTGCGGCATGCACAAAATTAATATTTTTAATGTAATATAATTTTAACTATAAAAGAATAGTTGACGTTTTTACCTTATTATTTATATTAGCTTTACTCACTTGGAAGAATTATACATATATTTTTTGTATTCTTATTTCTTTTTATTTTTTTAAAATCTTTCATATCAATTTATTTATATTTCAACAGAACTAAAACAACATTTTATAAAAATAAATTTGAATTATATTTTATTTTATTTAGTGACTGTTCATTTTAAATATGTCTTTATTCCTTGGTTTTAAATATTTCTTGTTTAAATATTTGAATTCTAATAAATTTTAATTTTATTGATTTTATTTAAAATTCGCTAAGGGTAAAACATTAATATGTTAATTAACCTAATTAATGAAATGATAAATTTAAATAAAATTCAATCAATTAATTATCAACAAAAAATATTTGATTAGTATTGCTTTAGTTTTGTATTTGTTAATGTATATTTTCAAAAATTATATATATATATATATATATATTTATATATATATATGATATGTAATTTTATATGAAAATAGTGTCATGATATTATTTTATTTTTAATAATGTGATATTATTTTATTATTAAAAAAAATCAATGGTAATATATGAGTTATTAGTTATTAATGTATTTTAAGAGTCTTGCCAAAAAAATCTATTTATATGGAAAATTTACATATAAGAGTCATAGATTGGTGCAATTTATACATGGTCTTCATCAAACACATCAAATATTGGCTCAACAATCTGACTAAAGGAAGAATCTTATATGTTGTTTATGTCTTCTTCAGCCAATATATCATAATTTGTATTATTAATCTGTTCAGAAAAAAAAAATTCTTCTTCTGATTTATTAACCTCTTCTTCATCTTTTTTTTTTTGTTGGTAAAATCTCTTCTTCATCTTTATTAGTAGTTTGGCGCAATACAGACTACAGAGACATTTATCAACGTCGTGAGCTGTTGTAACTGCTTTGTGAGATCTGCCATTTATTGACACAAGATCTCATTACCTGGTAAAGGAGAATTGGTTCTGATACAAATATGGCGCAGCATACAAACTGGATAATCAGTTCAATTTAGGGATTAGAAGAATTACACTAGAGAATCATTTTTTCAATAAAGAAAACTATTAAAAAGCCCGAACTTGTTGCTTGCCGTCTAAGTAAGATGACACTGCATCAAATGCAATGCAAATCCTAATGAAATATGAGATCCTCTTTTCCCTATAAAAAGATGTCTTTATTCCACCACAAAGACGCGTTAACAAAACAACACTTAAGAAAAAGTTTATAGGAAAAGGGTCAGAAAACCAAAACTCATATCTAAAAATCAAAGGCTTTCTATCTTCAAAACAAGGAACTATTATTCAAGAAAGCTTCACTTCTAAGGAACCATAAAAAAGCTTTACTTTTACAATAAATGGAGATACTTCACTTGCCCACTTTATGATACTAGATGTTTAAAATATCATTGATTGGTAATATTATGTTTCACATGAGCGTTTCAGAAAAGGTGCATCAGACAATTTTGTACTTGATTTCTCTACCTGGTAGCTTCTCAAAGCTAAAACATACTCTTAATCTTAAACATGGTAGATATTCTTTTACGCCAGAAGTTATTTTGTCAGCTAAGTCAAGGAAAATAAAGCTTGCAGAGACTAACAAGATAAGGAAAAGGTCAAACTATAGTTCTGTACAAAAACCAAAATGTGAAATTGAAGTTTTATACATTCAAAACTAAAGTGGGGTTTTTGTTAGTTTAATTTTCTTCAAAGTTCGTCCTCTTATCCACTTCTTATCCTCCTCCAATGTGTTTCCTCCTCACGTTATATTTTATGTATTTTTTTTCTCAAAGCTGTATTTTATAAGTTATTTTCGTACATTATATATTTATATATAATATATTAACTAAAAAGACATAAATTCCACAAAATTATCTGACATGTAAGTTATAGTTCATTTAAAATAATTTAGCGACACTGTAATGTCATGAGTGGTATAGTTTACGAGATAATGATAAAAGTAGACAAATTAAACGATACAGAAGCAAAGAGTAGCAGAAAAAACAAGTGAATAAAGAAAGAAAAAGCAAACTTAACGGCGTCAGAGCTGTATCCCATTTCGTCGTCATCTAAACGTCGACACTGCATTGATTGTCCACAGTGTACTTAACGATATTTTCTCCGACAATAACTCCGTTAGATTTGTCCGCAAGATTGATAAAAGTATGACAACGAACATGAAGATGATACTTCCCGGTAATAAGAGTCCCAACCTTCCACCTCACGCGCCCATCAGCGCGTATAACCAAATCAACAAACCCACGACTCTGCTCGTCTCCGAGAGCGACGGCGTTATAAGGAGCGACGGGGACGGCGTTTCCGTAGATAATAGGAGACCAAACACTGTCTTCTTTATGACCTTGGTAGCTCGGTGGAATGGCCGTAGGGAAAGTGATTTGCTGGTTCCGGTAAGTGGCGTAGACGTGAAGACGGTCGTAGTAGATTCCGATCCTGGAGTTTCGGTTTCGTATAACGAGCGTGACTTGGAAGTTTGAGGTGAGGAGGTTAGGTTGCGTGAGGTTGAAGGCGAAGACGGTGGCGTCTTGGAGGATGAATCTTGGTTTTGTCGGCTGGAGGATTACCCAGACGAGGAAGATTGTTATCAAGACAATGATGATGAAGCCGATGATCACTCCGCATATTCTCCTGGCGGTTCCTCCCCCGCCTCCTCCGTGCTTCTCACAGTCTTTGGACATTGGTGAAAAGGTTTCTTTTTATCTTACTTCTTGTGGGATGGATGGAGGAGATGTATGTGTGATAGAGAGCTAAAGCATGTGGTTTGTATTTATATATGTATTTAGAATTAGAACTGGTATAGTTAGTTGCTCGAAAAAAGAACTTGGTATAGTTACAAAATGTTTGTACACTTAGCTTATGCTCTAATCAGAAAATGAGTCTGGTTACATTTATATATAGATAAATTTTCTTAAGGTTTTTGTCACAATAATTTATTTTAGGTTATATTTTGTCTTTTCTACGTAAAAAATGTGATTTATAATTTGATAGTTTTGCATTCTAAAAGTTACGTTAACATAGTACATGTGTGAATCAGTTTTTAGTTTTTAACTCGATATATGTAACATAAATGTGTGGATATAAATTTGTAAGGAAACAAAAGGTGTGGATGGACATAAATCAATATTCTCAAAGGAAATCGTATTTAACTTTTAGTGTGGTTTTATCTAACCTACCAATTATAGGAGGGCAGTAGGGTGGAAGGTTCGGGTTTCGCTTTGGTTGATTCAGCTAATATTAAATACAAGGAAATGGTCCATGTGCAGATGTTTAATTAAATGAATGTGTAAACTCTATACATTTTTTCTGTATGCAAACTCTACTATATAGTTAAAAGTTAAAACCACTTTGCATAGAGCATTTCCATGCATCTTGAAATCATTGAAGGACGAGATTACCATTCCCAAACTAATATGATCTGCTCTTCCCAACGGTCCAAATCGGTAAAACCTCAGCCTTATAATATTTTTGGACTTGGTGAAATGATGAATTGAAAACGCATCATTTGGTTAATGAATAAATGATCAAATAACTAAATTGTTTGAAACGTGAGTGAATAGTAAAACACGTGAGTAGATAGTAAAAACGTGAGTGGATAGCAAATTAGTGGCTAAAAAGCAGCAGAGGAAAAATATCTAGGGGGATAAGACTTTGAATTTTTTTTAATAAATAAATAAATAAGATTTCATTTAAAATGCTTCAGGCCTTAACCAGTTTGAAAAATGTTGGAAAATATTTCCAAATGCATATTTGACTATATAACGTAAGAGCAAATGAGCAGTGCCGTCCCTGTTAATTTGGTGGCTTAAAGCACATTAACATAATGTGGCCTCATATTTTTACTATCAAATGATTATATTATTCATATAATTGAATTGTATTAAAGTTATATATATTATTTAATATTATAATAACTTTTAAAGATAAAACTCATAAGAAGCTATAAAAATTTAAACAGTATAATAAAAAAAAGATAAGAACAGAAACAAATTATTAAGAACAGAAATTAAACAGTATAATAAAATACATAAAACATATATTATATATTAAATTATTAAGAACGGAAACTATTTTAAGAGAAATATTTCATTTTTTGTCAACAAAAGAATCATGTTGTTAAATAAATAGTATATTATATGACATCTGGCAGAAATGATATGTATCTTATTTTTAAAGTTCACCATAATAGAAGTTGAATTCTCAAATTTTACAGGTATTAGCGAACAAGAAACCACTGCATTAAAATATCTCTTAAAATGTGGCCTTTAAAACTAATCTAATAAGTTGTGGCCTAAAGCATATGCTTCATAAGCCTTATGCAAGGGACGGGCCTGCAAATGCAAATGAGTTTCTCTCAATTAGTTTTTAAATACATATATGTGTGTACATATATAAATATTATTATATCATTATGAATATTCTATAACTACGAAAGAACTTAATCGAAAATATTTATAGTAAAACCTCTATAAATTAATAAAGTTTGGACTACACCAAATTATAATTTTTTATTAATTTATAGAAGTTATTAATATATAAATGTACTAATTGAACCAAAAACTTAATTTACAACTATAAATTATATTATTTTATAGAGGTTTTTAGTGCATATTAATTTATAGAATATTAATTTAAATAGATTATACTATATTTTATTGGGTTTTCCCGTAGTTTTAACAAACTAATAAATTTTGCTCTCTTTTCTTGGAAATTGCATCAAAATTTCCTTTTTCTTTGGAAAATTGCAGTAAAATTGTCCTTTACTTGGAAAATTGCATCAAAATTCTCTTTTCTTGGAAAATCAATACTATACTAAAAGGCTAATAAGATCAAAGGAGAGCATGTCCACATCAGCGATTTAATTCAGACCAATCAGAGAAGAGAAAATTCCCATGTCAGATTCGTCACTTAAATCAAATCAGTTGGACTTCAATCGCATTTTTCTGTTGGGCTTCGTAAAACATAGCCCAGTTAATGTTATGGACTTAGATTAATGTTATCTTACGATATACGCCGTTTTGAAACTATATCATCTCTTTCCTTTGTCCTCATCTTCTCCTTTCCTCTTCATACATTCACCGTTACTGAGCCTATTTGTCATCAATCAATGGAGTTCTTCAATATCGTCTTAATGAATACGTTTCACCTCCTTCTTTTTCTCCTTTTTCATATATTTTTTCCCCTTTCATATATTTTTCCCCCTTTCATGTCTACAAACCAAAACCCTATATTCTGATCTCTCTTAGAATCGATCTTTGAATTTGATCAAACATTTAAGAATGTTCTCGAAGAACATCTTTACAACTCTGTTCAGTGTTATCTCTCAACCTCATTGACTGATTAACTGTTTTCTGAACATGTTTCAGGTTTCCGTTCGACGTCAGAAGTTTACCGGAGAGATTTTTAATGGCGAGACCTTTAGTGACAAGATTCGCAAATCACTAGGGATAGAATTGTTGGTGAAACAAAAAAAAAAACTTGAAGCTTTAACAAGTCTCTGATTTCATTAGGGATAAAAACATGTGAGTTCACAGATGTTAAGAGTGAAATAATAGACTTTAGCTTTTGGAATGAATTTTCAGTAACAGAGCTTCGTGGTGTCTACGACGGTCAAGATGTCGCCGGTGAGTCACCTAACCGTCGTTTTATCTTCCATCACTAAGTATTCCCCCTTTTGATTATATGATTTAGTAACTGTAAAGTGTTGTTTACTTGAGACTTTTAGTCTTACAGTTAAATCAGATTACTTTAAGTTACAACATTGAGCTGTACTCTGTCGTTGTTTCTGGTTTTCTCTTACAGCTTTTTACTTGAACAAAAAGTTGCTTTTCAGATTCATCCATTTCTGGAAGAAAAAAAAAGAAAAAAAAAGCTTTGATTAAGTTTGCTAAATAAATTTAGTTTATTTCGTTAGTGGGTGACTCTTGTGATCTCGGTGAAGCCGACACGGGTTTAAGTTTTTTCAGCTACTAGAAAGGCCTACTTGGCTAATTATGATTCTTGCTTTGTGGATCTCTTTCATGTGATTCCAGCTGTTGTTGTCCCAATCTCTCTTTTTCAAGAATTTAATTTAAGAAGAAAAAATGGGGATGAATGGCTAATAGATTCCATGAATGCAAGTATTTAAAGAAGCTTTATTACTGTAATTAAATTGAGCTAATCATTGTGGTAAAACTGAGCAGTGAAGCTGCTTGATTGGGGTGAGGAAGGGCATACATCAGAAGCTGAGATTGTGTCTTTGAAGGCAGATTTTGCTCAGGAAGTTGCTGTTTGGCATAAACTGGACCATCCAAATGTTACTAAGGTATATATTTTACTTATGCAGTTACCCTTTTCTTACAATCACTGTCAGATATTGATGGTGAGGATATCATTTGAAATTTGCAGTTCATAGGAGCTACAATGGGTGCATCATGTTTACAACTACAAACAGAGAGTGGTCCACTAGCAATGCCAAACAGTATATGTTGTGTTGTTGTTGAATAACTTCAAGGTGGTGCTTTGAAATCCTTCTTGATCAAGAACAGAAGAAGAAAGTTAGCATTTAGTGTTGTTGTTCAGCTCGCTCTTGACCTCGCTAGGGGGTATTAGCATCCTTCCCTTTTCTGACAGTGATTTTATTAAGAAGAAGCATCTTTTAAAAAACTCTGTTGCTTTTTCAGGTTGAGTCACCTTCATTCATAGAAGATTGTTCACCGTGGCGTAAAGTATTTGTTGAGAATCTCTGTCTTCTCTGTTTTAATTTAGAGTTATGATAGGTTATTCTCTAAACATATATCCTTACTCTTGCTTAGAAATCCCGGAGTGTTTTCGTTACAACCATATGATCAGAGTTTTGATGTTTTGTTATCTTTTTTGGGTTGGTCCCTATCATATCTAACGACAGATCTTTTTCCTTTTGTTGGTATTTATTTCTGCCTGATTTCAGCTCTATACGCTCATAAATGGCTCGAGTTCAAGCTTCTAGGGACTGCTACAGTTTGCCACACCACCAACTTGTTAAGGTCTCTGCTCCTTCTTTGTGTGATTTTAAACTTTTTTAAATTAATATGCATCCCTATACTGCACACTGCACACAGCATACTTTTTTTTTTAATTATGAATATATCACTGGTTTTAGTCCAAGTGATTTAGTTTGTTTAGCTGTCTAAGCTTATATATGTATCTCCTTAACAGCATTGGTCCATTAATATATAGTTAATTCTGTATGTTTTATATGTCAGGAATTGTTTCTTACTAAATGGATTGGGATGCAGTTGTTGCTGATCACTATTCTTGGGTTTCTCATCAAGCTACTAACATGTCTGATCAACTCATCAGTTTCCACTCCATGACCAAAAATCAGGTATGTTCTTATCTATTTTCTCCAGAAAAAAGAGAGCACTCAGAGTTGTCTTGATCTTGATTCTTTTTATTCCCAGCAGGCATCATGGGTTTGTATGCCATGACTCAGACCGAGACTGTCAGACGAAAAAAACTTATATAAAAACCTTCTGGCTCTTGCTTTTTGTTGTTTGTAGGAGTCAAAGCACCTCCAAGATTAAGAGATATAAGGATCTTTATTAAACGGACTTTTTATTATCACTAGAGCAGCAAGAAGAGAAATAATAAGAGCTTTCAAGTGCAGATATGGAGATGGATGTAAGTCTTGCATCACAATAGAGATTACAAACTGGGATGAGGATAGAAAAGGAGTGGGAAAAGACAGAGAGAGTTATGAAGAGAAATAAAGATATGGGAATTAAAGATGAGGATAATGATGATACTAACAACAATAGCTACAAAGACAGAGGTACATTCCCCTTTGCTTGCTTCATATGCAAAGAGCCTTTCATGGCTCTATTTGTCACCAAATGCAAGTATTACTTCTGTGAGGATTGTATTTTTTCGGCTTCATGGTTTAGCTAAGAGAGTCTTCTGCTCAAACACTAAAAGTTAAATCATATTTCATTATAAATTGAAACAGACATATTATAAATATCATTTGTCGTTAAATAAAATATATTAATTATTATCTATGAAATTAATGAAACTATTTATATAGTATTTTAAAATATTACTTTTTATAATTTTATCACATGACATTTATATTCTCAGTTGATTTATCTTGGAGATGGATTAGTTTATCATCGTGAGAAAATTAATTAGATTGATAATTTTATAATTTGAAACTCTTATGAAAAATGTATTATGTATTCTAACTTTAGATTTCTTCGACTATATCAAAGTGAAATAAAAATCAAAAAAATATAAACCATTACATTTTAAAAATTTTAATTTTGAATTTTATCTTCTTTTAGAAAACATTAGTGGTTCTTCCAACTAAAATTAACAAAGTTAAATTAAATTACAATATGATTTTTATCATGTTTAATTTAAAATAATCTCTAAAATGTTATATAAAATAATTTTACCGTAAACTCAACCGTCCCTAGGGCGGAGCAACCCCTAGATTGAACACTCCTAAATAATTCACCGACTTTCTTATTGCTTTGAGAAATAGAACAATTTCATTCCAAACACAAACATTGAAATATATGATCGGCAAATAAACTATCAATACACTTTTCCGCGCGTAGCGCGGAGAACGAATCTAGTTTGCATTAAAAGATTCACCAAATATATTACTAGTAGCATTTTGGAGTTTCATTAGCATTTATTCTATGAAAATTGCATTAAGAGATTCGGTGTGACTTTTCTTTTTTTTTTTTTTTTTTTTTTTTTTTTTTTTTGATCCTTGTAAGTAAACATTAAATTATTATCATCCCGAAAAGGGCGCCGGAACAGTGAACTCTCCGGCATGAGAGTTCATACTGTAATCAAATGATCAAGTGCGCCGGAACAGTGACTTTCATACTGTAATCAAATGATCAAGTGCGCATAAAAAACAAGGAGATGCGTTTGTGTGTTACAAAGTCTTTTTCCAATAATTCTTGACATCCTGTTAACTGAGTTCCAATGTTTAGTTGGTAAGATCTGATGTAATAACTGTTATCTCGTCAAGAGAAGATGGTTATTTATTGACAAATTGATCTGGATATTAGGAACAAGCACTTGTGGAATTGACGTTTAAAATGTTCATAGTACATAACCAGTTTTCATAATAGAGCAGAAACTGTTTGACCCCAAAACGAGCTCATTAAGCGAAGGTCGCGTGGTAATACCGAAAATCTAAACCAAAACCAATTCAAAATATCTGACCAAAAACAGAATCGAAATCATACAAGTATTTATTGGTTCTAACTGCTGTCAGGAAATATGTTAACAGAAAAGAGTCAATCCAAATAAACGCAGTTCCAAAAAAAAAGACGATTCTAATATACCTGATTCGAGAAAAACTGATTTATACCTATCTAAAAATTAAAATATTAATATTCAATACAATGAAATCATGTGTGCTATTTTCTATATTTAAAATTATAATTTAGTTGTAATGTCTTTTCATTTGCAATCTTCTTTATTATTCTGTAACAATTTAAGTAATTTGAAAAATTTAAAATTCAAAATGTTTAATATCAATAGTTTATTTTTGTTATTTTCTAAAATTCTAGATACATATGATAGAATTCAGTTAAATTGTGATTGAGATATTTCAGAATTTCTTAGCTGTTGAATACCTTAATCAGCCTATATCTATATCAAAATTATAAATATTTTATATGTATTTTAGACTTTAATTAACTCAAATCTTAACCCGATCTTAAAATTTTCAAATGTATAATTGGATATAAATATCTAAGACTATAAAGAACTGACATGAATTTGAACCAAAGACCCAGATCTAAACCCTACCACTTGCACATTAAGGGCGTAACCTCACTACCACTCCCAAAATATCTAATATGGATCATATGTTGACCTGTACGAATGGATGCTTCGCATTAGGTTATAACCTATACCATGAAATAACACACCCAATATATAGTTTAAAAAAAATTGTTAACTAAATAAGTTCTTTTTCTGAAAAGAATATTATTTTTAAATAAAAAAGATGTATAAAAATATATTTTAGGGATTTGATCAAATTTAAATTGTAAAAATATTTATTTTTCTCAATTCAAATACATATTTCTAGAATTTTAATATTAAAATATTTATTTAATTTTTAGTATATATTTTAATTTAACAGTATTAAAGTAGATACATATTTTTGATCTATGTAATATGAAATTTTTTTTACTCATAAGGTTTTATGATTATTTGTATTTTGTTATAAAAAAAAAATCATTGATCATAAAATTTTGGGAAATTACCTAATCAACCACTTTCTTAATACCATTTTCATGTTTACCTTAATCACATTTAATAATATAGAGTTATAGACTTAAAGTTTAGATTTGAGGAAATTTTTTGGAGGATGGGGTTGAGGATTTTAATAAATAATTAAATAAATACTAAAAATTCAAAATAATTTTTCTTTAAAATAGTTTCAAAAATAATTTTCCAATTTCAAAAAGAAAATTCTAAAAAACTAAAAAAAAAATTATAAAAAGTTCAAATTTTAAAACATATAATTCCAAATTGTAAAAGATTTTTTGTTATTTATTTAGTCAATTACATAATATATATATATATAAATTGATAGTATAAGAGTCTTTTACTTCATTAATGAAGAAGATATTTGTGAAAATATTCCTTTAGTTAAGGTAAACATGAATAATGGTACAACTAATTATTAAATTTGAAAATTGCCCTAAAAATTTTAGTGTAAGACTTTAACAATTTTACTAATTTATGGTCGTTCAAAAAAATTCAAAATATAACATATATGGAAAAACTAAAATTTATTTTATGGTCAATGTGATTATTAAATTTATTTTAATAATATAAAGATCAAAACAATATGATAAAAGTACACAACTTATTATTAAAATTTTATATTTAATATCATTTATTTTCATATATATTTTAATCATACTAGGTATTTCTAACTTTTATTTAAGAAAATAATGATCTTTGTACATTATTAACTATATTACTAACTAATTTTATGATTGGTTTAGTGATGAGTACAATATATGTTTAGATATACTAGTTTATTTTTCTAAAAACTTTAAAAATCATTCTAGTGATTATAAATGACATAACTGACATGTTATAATGTTTTTGGCAATGATAAAGGAACTCCGAGTTTGACCAAGTTTTGCAATAGAATTGGAGATGGTTCAAACTTTTCAGTATGTTTCTTAAAATTCAAGATATCTTCCATCTCAAGAACACAAAATAGAATTGGTGATTTTTATTTTTTTGACACCAAGGCAAACTTTTATTATTCAATCACTCCAAAGGCCTTGCTCCTTGAGCTAGCCAGACAGAAAAATAGAATTGGTGATTTATTAGTTAGATCTGCTGGGCCTTTTTATAAAGATCTTTGTTTCGTGGATTGTTTTATTCCAGTTTGTTAATCTTGATCACCTCAAAATATGATTTTTTAGTCTTTAGTTTTGTATAAAAATATTATATAGTTAACCAATTTTAACTCGTTTAATGGTAAATTATAATTTATCTAAATGAAATAATTTTAAATTTTAAATAGGTTAATTTACCAATATGATATAATATTTTCATATTAAATTTAGATAATACTTCTATTTTAATATCATACAGACTGTAATTATAAATTTATTAAAAGCAGCATAAAACTTTTTTTGTTTTATGATAAAATTTAATTAATATTAATTTATATTATATTATTAATTAAGAAATCAGTTAATATATCTATCTAATAAAAATATTAAAAAAACTGAGTAGGATTTTGTTAGATTTTTTAACAGATTTTGTTATAATTAAAAATAAAATTCAAATTTATAGTTAAAATCCATTTATTTATAAATATTCTTATTGATTATTATGTCATATTATGTAATTAATGAAATAGATCTATTATGACTTTTTATGATAGATAAAAATAGTATACTTTTAACAGAGAAGATTCTCTTTACTATTTTAATATTTTTATTATTTTAATTGGTAAAGTATTTATTAAGATATTCTCACTAATGGTGTCCTAACAGATATGAGAGACTATGAGTAGATGCAGATAAACTTAATAAAGTAAACGACATAGAGATTTAATCTGTGGTTTATCAAATTGGCTATATCCATATATATAAAATACAAGAACATAATATATATATATATATATATATAATATGTACCATTCAAAACGCTATATATCGCTGACGGATTTGTGGGCTTGGTTGTCTCAATAAAACAGACTAAGCACAACACTGGAGCTTATATAGAAGTGATCCTATATCATTTGGGACCTAGACCTCAGACCGGAATGTCGTTGTTTCTCTGGACCCTCTAACCTGCTGATCAGGCACCGAAATCTCCATGCTGACTAGTTCTACCGGATCAAACAAATTCAATGCAAATCAACGAGTGACTTGAGTCTAAGTAATGTAAGTTAAAATCTCATAATCCACGGAATGAGATAGTATACATATACAGCACATATAGTCAAGGTTAAGACTATCTCTGGAAAGAGTATTGCGATCGGACAGCCAGAGTGATTGTTTCGGAATCATCCCTATGAACGATATACATGGTACGACGGTTAAATGTGAAATGAATTTTCTTAATATATAATTTCATGGAATCCATCAAGTACAATTCTAGATGGTAGAGTTCTATTTTCTCTAACAGTTTCATAAAACCTCGTACAACTAATCTATGTCAAAGCCATATTAAAAACTGTTACGCACGTCGCACGGTGTCAAACTGCCAATCATCTTCTTGATTAATTTCTTCATTTATGTAACGATTCACTTCACTAATAATTATTGTTGTTGACCCCAAAAATATCCACTTCACTAATAATTAAGGTTATTCACTCGAAGTTCTTTTTTCAACTTTTGTGGAAATAAAGTCCAATACATTAACACAATTTATCTTCTTCTTTCTTCAAGTAATGATTTAGACCAGAAAAAAAGAACTCTTCGGCCTCGTTTGTACTAAAACATGTTAAGAAAACAAGGGCGACGGATCGAAAGCACAGTTCAAGAATAGCCCGATAAAGCCCAAATCATCAGCACAATTCTTTTGCTAGCCATCAGAACAATCCATGTTTAAAATGCCTATCAATCTCTTCGGAGGATAGGGTAGGTCAAAAAATGTTTAATCAATAAATCAATTCTGACTTTTTTTTCATCAAATGTGAGTTAACTAAAATACAAATCGTATATAAATTTTCAAAGGGGTTGGACAAAACACATGTGTGCACTTTTGTAGTGTGCATTATATACATATACTGACTATTTCACCTAAAGTACTACTAGAGATTCGATAGCGGTATAAACAAAGAAAATAAATAATCAGATCTAATGGCATCTCCAAACATAACATCAAATTTGGTGTCAAATTTGGTGTTGAAATTACATGATATTTTGTGTTAAATTTTATTTTTCATCTCCAACCATCACACAAAAATTTATACCAAAAAATATTTTATATTGTCAACCTTTTATTTTGGTAATTTATTACATTTATTATTTGTAGTTGAGTAAATATATTTATTTATTAAAATTTAATAAATTTTTTTTGCCAAATTCATTAGGATTTATGGTTCGTACGATATGGTAAACTTATTTTCTCAGGAACTGACGATAATAAGTATGACTTACAGTTTATAAACATTGGAAGCACAGGTTGCATCAATATGGAATATAACTTTAGTTTATTTAGTACATTCTATTCACTTTCTCATGACATACGTTGTATTCTGTGAACCTTAATCCCTAATCAATTGAAAAGATAGGGGGAAGAGGATGAGGCTATTTTTATTGCAAATGACATTGCGTTTTATTATATTGTGAAAGTTAACTATAGAAATTGATGAACGATAATAATAATTATAAAAATAAATAAATAGAGACATGTAGGATACCACACTATGTTGTGGTAATGTAAAAGTTGGAATCTCATAATTGAACAAGAATATAAATATATAAAAGATGCTTACAACTTGCTCTTCAAAAAGTAACTGCTAAGGCCCCATATCCCTAGCTACTACTCCCCATTCATGTTTTCATTTTCTAGTTTCCTTACTTTAGGTTTAGTTTAATTATTTTATATAGAAAAGAACATAAACACATACTTTTTTCATTTAGAACTTTGGAACTACTTATATATATGTAACATTGTTTGGGTTATGACATGATGGCAAGATCACTTTACTCTTCAAAAAAATCAGTAAATATCCATATTCCTCGTAGGATCGAACCCTTCCTTCCTAAATGGATTCTTCTTTATCGTAGTTTTATGTATTTCACACGAATATGTAGTAGAACTGATCCCAAGTCTAAGAAGAATAATCTTACAATCAGGATCACATATAAGAAATAAATACATACATATATAGATGTGTATGTGTGTGTCTTATATTTTACTTATCATCAGAGAAGAGTATTATTTAGGAAATTAAATTGTGAATCTTGGCATTTTACGGAACTCTACATACATAGTATGGGCATTGATTTCATTAATATCACTTCTTCAGTGTATAGTCCACTATAAAATGTTCTAATATACGTATGCGGGTGATGAAATACACCAAGACATAAAAAAAATACACTAAGACATGCATTATATATTTTGCGAAATATATTTATCTATTAGTTTTTAAGTATCAGATAAGTTGTCTTTTTTTGAAACATCAGATAAGTCGTCCTTTGCTCATTATATACTATATATATATATATATATATATATTTATATATATTGTTTGTTGAGTCCTCTCCTTCCAATGATATGAAAAATTTCATTTTTCAAATTTCATAACTTTATGAATTTAAGTATTATTCTTGAAGTTCTGTGCTTGACAAAATGAAACACAACAGAAGATTGACATGAGAGGTATATGTATAACAAATGATTCTGATAGTGAAGTGAATATTTCATATTTTATATGAACACACATCAATTGATACACACATACATATACCCAGAAGATATAGCACATATAAATATATATACATGGATAATGGCTTTTACGAGGGTCCCAAACTCTATTAAACCAACTTTCATGCTTCATATTAGGCCTACTTCATATGTGGTTTTTATTAAAAACTATGCACTCAGAATTCTAATATGATAAAGGATAAACAATGTGGACGATCTAACTTTCACTTTTACCAAATGCATGTATGTAGGTATGTTAATAATACCTTTGTTTGCTTTTTGGTTTAATTAGTGTTTGAATATGTTTGTATGTATTTCTCTCTTCAGAATCTTGTGGTCAAAAATAATATTAATTGGCAACAGCAAGTGATGGGGGTTTTCTTGTTCTGCTTCTATGATTTGTTAAAGAATTGAAGTTATTTGACCGTGATACACTAATGTTCATATGTCAAGAGGACATACCTACACGAAAAATAGAATGCCGTTCAAAAAAAAAATTTAATAAAAATTTCCGTTACAGTTCACCTTAGCTCCTTAGCTAGTAATAAACTATTACATGAATGATGCTTCTGTTAATCTATCAGTCCAAAATTTATGCAAAGAATATATTTATATTAGTCCTCCGGAATTTACGATATTTGTTATCTTCGTTTTTGCTAACAACATATTTACTATTAGCCTAGGTTCAAAAAAAATATTTACTATTAGCCTATTATTCACCAAACTCCACCGGCACTAATATGCAAAAGTTTAAAACAATGTTATCTGTTTCTCATATCAAAATATGATAATCACATTTATAGTTATAAAAGCCTAGTATATCAGTAAACTGTGAGAGTGAGGCAATTATTGTGGTGTAGCCTTTTTGAGTTTTGACCTATTATTAAAGGACCAATGGTAGCCTTGTCCTTCACCCATATTTCTGCATCTTAAAATCAATGCTGTCCCTATGTAACTATGACCTAAAAAAGTATGAACGCTTTGACAAGCATATTTTCAACTAATTTATGAAGGTCATATATAACTTTATTTTATCATGTTATGTATTTATCAATAAATCAATATCATACTGTATATGACTACAAACACATATCCAAAATTTGAACAAACACTACTGATGCTGACTAGTGCAGTGTATATATATAGTTATATATGTACATACCACTATAAAATTGTATAGTAATTAAGGACACCGATAAGATATGTAAGAACATTCATAAGATAAGTGTATATGCTGGTTATGATAGATCTCGGTGTTCGTAAGAATTTTTTGTGTCGAGTTTGATTAGAATGGTTATTGGCTAGAGACATGAATGCGTGATAATATGGTACACTATAAACCCCTCTTTCCTACGGCATGTTTCAGTGTTAAATTTTATTGGCAATAGCAAGTGATTGGGGTTTTCTTGTTCTGCTTCTATGATTTGTTAAAGAATTGAAGTTATTTGACCGTGATACATTAATGTTCATATGTCAAGAGGACATAACTATACGTAAAATAGAATGCAGTTGCTGGTTGCAGTAACTTTTGAGGTCGATAATATATTCATGATTGTACTCCATCGTTATACATAAATAATAATATGCCATATTTTTATTATTATAGACTAACCTCATTTTTCAACAACTAAACATGCATTTCAAATAATGGGGGCAGAGAACCAAATTCGCATAATACATCGGTTTCTAATCATTCAGATACAATATCTCTACAAACTTTAAGATAAGAAAAAAAACATTCACATTTGACTTTCATATAGCATTGCTATTCTTTTCCCATATTAGGTTTTCACAATAGGATAGATATTCGAGCGCCCAATTTTGTTTTTTCTCCGAACAGTTACAAATAATCATTATTCACGGTCACTTTAAAATAATGAACAATCTAGTGCAAGTTCTTTTCCTTTTAATTTCTTACATTACCCGGATCGATGCGGGTAGGCCTCGTAAAAACGATTGCATTAGTTGCGTTAAATTGGAAGTCAATAATCAAAAGCCATGCTTTGCCTACCCTTTGACCGCACAATTATACAAACTGTGATCATGTCTCTTTTTCTTTTAAACCAAAGCTTCAGTGGGCATTTACAGCCGCCGGAATAATGACTGATTATCATGATTCTTGGCACTTCGTGACAACATATAAGTTCATAGACTCATATATATATATATATATATATATAGGTGGTATTGCTTTTCAATTTTATGATTCTCACAGAGAATTACTATCTTTTACGTTTTGTAACATGCAAATCTACAATTTATTGGACTACTCTTATAATATGAAAGCCCTAACAAAGTAAAAACTAATGGAAAATTTTAGGAGCTAAAATATCCAACCTCTTGTTGGGTTTATATTCATAAATACCAATATTATATATTATATTTATAATTTATGGTTCGCGGATAGACCTACCAATATATTTAATCTTCAATGCCAATATAAATCTAGAGAGGTTGCCACTTGCTCGTACATCCTCAAAGCTCCTCCATCTCTATGATTGGGGTTTTCACAGATCACAGCACTCTCATTATGGTTCATGTTACCCTGACGTGTCGTGTTATTATGGGTTGCCTGATGACATCAGATTTGGATTGTTCTTGTAATGTTTTTAATAGCCTACTGGCTCTTTGGTCGGGTCATGGGCTTGTTCTAATTTTGCATGTTTTTGGTATACACAAGTATTATGGTGTTAGGCACACTTTAGTGAAAAGTCTTTTTAGTCTTTATAAAACTTATCTTCATCATAATTAATCAGATAGCTTTTTTTTTTGGGTTCGTTCAACGTGCTACACACGCGAGATAAGCGCACGTAAGATAAGCGAACATATTGGGTTTGTTTGTCATAGCCTTGTGATGCCACAGTAATCACTCTTGCGTTCTTGTCCTCTTTGAAGCTGCGTAGGCCTTACGTCACGCGCCACTTCCCTCTCGTAACACGCAACTTCATAAATTATATTACACGCGCGTGGGTCCGGACGAATCTCTGCCTTTCGATCAAAGCTATCCAACGGTGTATTGATGTGGGGTAGATACGTAATTAGGAGCATGGGTCCAGGTGATCTTAGACCATTGGTTTATAAAAGGCGGGACAAAGTCGATTGGTATAATAAATGACACGTGTCAAAAAAACAAAGCCGACAAAGACAAAAGTCGGAGATACATGCATATCTCTGGCATTAAAAGACCAAACCCGATCGCCTAATCAGTGTTATTATTAAACAATCGTGATTAATTAATTTGATCATTTTTATGAAACTTTTCTAAATGTAATGTACTATGTTCCATAACATAAAATATTTTTATCTAAAACTACATAGTTTAGTAAAATTATAAACAAGCAACCTTGTACAGGTTGTATTAACATGAATTTATACGAAATATTGAATAAATTTAAAATTCACACCAGTTTCTTTTTAAATAAACTATAACAGGGAGTGAAGTAGTGGTCTCTTTCAACTTGTTAAAATAATAAAACTTATGAACTAGAAGTATGTAGGGCAGAAGACTCTTGAACTAAAAAAAAGACTCTTGAAATGAGTAGACCCTCAACTATCAAGTCGAACATATAAGAACGAATTCGATAATCTACAAAACTCGATGTAGTTTTCTTTAAACCATTTTAAATTGTGTAAAATATGGTTTCCATAAATTTCAGATATCAGTGAGGATTTTCGTTCTTAAACTATTTCATCACCAATAATGCGTTGAACTAGTAGTTTAAAACAAGAAATTAGTTTTATTGTATCTCTACTTTAGTTTCTGCTAAGATAATTTTTTTATAAAAAAACTAGGGTATCGTCCAAATTCTTTCATGTTAAAAAAAACTTATTACATTTACATATACTTACAAGAATATCCGACAATGATTTTTACAAAAAATAAACGGAAGTGTTTACACTTAAAATATTTATGTAGATGAGAAAAAAACAAGGGATATCAAAGTGGGAAATTTCATTAATAAAATGGAGTCGCTGGAGTAAATGAACAAAATAAATGTATAAAGGTAAGCAGAGATAAAGAGCCGTGGAAAAATGTCACAAGAGTAGGATTGGCTGCTTTCTTGACTTAAGGGGGACACGTGGGACCCTTCAATTTGTGGAGCTACACGACCCCTATAAAGGATTGAAAAAGCGGGAAGAGTTTTGATTAGGTTGTGGGTCCCACGCTCGAGGACGAATCTTCTTCGCTTAAAATATTTTCTAAAGAAATACTGTAACATTTTTAAAAAAAATTGGAAATGTTAGGGAGGAGAAGGAGCCAGCACGTGCGGGGTCCATGTTACTGTACACGCGTCAACTCCACAGCTCCCAGGCTTCTCTTTCTTTAATTAAGAGAGGGGAAGTTCTTCGTGCGTTTGGCACGTGGGAACCAACACGTATGGGTCCTCTTTTTTCTTTTTTCTTTTTTTCTCTTTTCAAAGTCGGAGTAAATAAATATTCCGTTCGATCTTTTTTTTTTTCTATTTGAAATCGATAAGAATGAAGAAAATGTGTGATCGAGATTTATTAGGTTGTAAACTTGTTAGGTTTCTATTAGATTCTTTTGGTTGGCTGCATTTGTGTAATCAAATTTTGAATGTTCTTTGAAAAGAATTTAATGAGCCGAGGAAAGTCTTTATACTTGTTACAAATCTCGATTTCTTTAGTATAATATTTGTTATGGATGCCTCGTGGTCTTCTCTGAATCATGGAGTTTTTCTCTAAACCTAATTTAGTTATGGATGATTAGATTTGTAGTTTAAAACGAAATAAGTAGGTGAAAACCGCTTAAATTTAATTGTTGATCTAAAAATTTGTATTGTAAGAAGTATGGGGTGGGATATTTCAATTTTATTTTGGGTTTGGTTTGGTTTGTTTTGTTTTGGTTTGGTTTGATTAATCTAGTTCTTAAAAGAACTTTAATTAAGATCAAACTTCAACTAAAATTAACCAAAACTAGTTTGATGTAGCTTATATGCGATTTAGTTGGAGTTTGGGTTGGTTTGTGTTTGATTCAGTTGTAATTTTAATTCAGTTATGAAAAGTAAATTTGTAAAATAAAAAAAAAATCATCATTTAATATTAGCAATTGTTGTATTTAGACGTAATCATCAAATATCACAATAAAGTATATATAAAAGATATAAGTTCACTAATACTAAATCATTAACTTTAAATCTAATATAATTATCACAAATAATTTTTGGGTTTTTATTATATAGTAGATAATATATTTTATTTTTGGTTGTGTTTCTTTTATTTATCTAAAAGAGATAAGTAAAAAAAATTAGATTTTAAATATTTTTTATATTTAATGTTATTAATATATTAAGTTAGTCTAATTAAATAAATACATTGAATTTGAGTTCTGTTCGGTTTAAAATCAAACTAAACCAAGTTATTTAGATTGATAAAAATTTCTTTCAAAATTGAAATCATCAATTATTTAGGTTTGTCTATATTATTTAATAGAATAACAGTTCCAAACGGAATAAAAAGTAGAACTGTATGTATCAAAAAGAAGTAGAACGGTGAATACGTATATTATGTATAAGGATATTGTTTTAATTAGCTTGAGTTTGTCTAGAAGTTTAGATTTACTGGGTTAAGCCTAGAACAAAAATCTAAATAATGCTATTTTAGAAAATTTCCTACTTTTGTCTAAATTAAAGTTCAGATCCAATGTTACAGTTTGATGAACAAGTTTTTGCTACTTGATCAATGTTCGTGCCAGTGGTGGAACCACATGGAACAAGTTAGGGTCATTGAACCCAGCAAGATTTAAGAAAGTAGTGCAAATTATTAAGCCTAATCTTTTTCCCCCACTGTAAATATTTAGTTTGATATATATAGATCCCCCCAACAAAATTATATTTTGCCTCCGCCACTGATTCATCGGAGATAATTATTCGCATAAAATCGAGTTGCTCAACTACATTATTAACGTTTTTTTAATCTTAAATATTAACATAAAGTTTGTCTTAGGAAATAAATAGAAAACCAAGGTCTCAATTATTGTCTATTAAGGGGTCATTAAAAGGCCATTAGCTTGATTGATATAACAGCTTATCTGTTTTACAACTCCCATCAAACCAAAGGCTTAAAGTATCAATTAGGTTAAACTGACTCATCTAATTAAAACTCAAAATCAGATCAATTTTATTAGTTATTTTAAGAAACTCAAAATTAAAATTAAAATCCCGGTTTATCATTTCTAAAAAAGCTTAAGTTGCGGTTAAGAAACTCAAAATTAAAATTAAAATTAAAATCTCGGTTTATCATTTCTAAAAAAGCTTAAGTTGCGGTTTAGAATAAATCATTAGTAACATAAATCTAGTTTCTCCATGCAACTTCGAATTGTTTAATTATATATTTCAAATAATTTTCTTCATATTTGAAAAAGTTACTTTTAATATTACAACATCGTGCGTGCAATCTGGATGTGGCTACAGTTTTGAAGTTTTTTGAGAACACCCCAACCCAATAAAATATAGTGACAAGTACGTAAGTGAGTAGTTTATTAGAGAAGATCAATGTTTAAACCAATGACTAATTACTATCTCATAATCAGACTAATATACTAAATCAACGTCGCACACAGCAAAAACAAGGCTGGGACACAGAGTCATTGAAATGGATAATGTAGTGATTTGTTATATAATTTGTAGTGCTTAACTTGCTAAATAAGGTATACATGAATGAATATGATAGTGCGTTGGTAACTCAAATGCATATATATATGGAGGCTGAGAGCCTGAGAGTCTTAGTAATTGGAATAAAACATCCTTTTCATTCAAAAGGTTGTACAGTTTTAATTTAGGATATACGTATTTTCCTTCACAGGGGGATGAGCTTTCACTTTGCAGTACAATTTTCTGATTTCTCTTGAAATTTTGTAAAAGCTAAAATCTTTAAAAAATATTGTAGTAAATCGTTGAAATACCAACAAAAAGCTATTAATTAATCGAGACCTATACGTAGTGGTTTTATTGTGAACTTGGACACTGGATTTTATTACCTTGTCTTGCAACCAATTATATCGGTGATATACAAATGACTGAAAACAATGATGTATATTTTATGAAATTTTATGCTTATAATAAAAATACAGTTTAAATTTCTAAGTTAACATTAGTAGTAAAAATACTTTTGTGATGGTAATTATGTGATTATTGCAAATGGACGCTTGAGATAAATTCGTGATAAATTTCAGATATTTTCACATGTATATATATGTGCAATTTTATGTGATGGATTAGCAATCGTAAACATGTGTAGGCTATGTAGATCCATGGCTACGTATGTACGTACGTAGATTTTTTTTTATAACTGTGATATTTTATCTTCACATATCACACACACGCACCAATAATTTTAGCAAATCTATTTTAAAATAATGCAAATGTGACTACTGTGAATTTTGTTGCAAAGTTCGTGGCAATATTGTTGCACAATCTTAAAGTGCATGTAAGAATTTGTGGCATTACGGTAAAATGATCAGTCCTATATTATGACAAAGTTATGTGGTCTTTTATCCAAAAAGTAAGAGAGATAAGTATGCCACTAGCTAGTGGCAAAATCACAAATAGTGCTATCGCAAGATTTTGCAAGTACTTTCGCATAAACTGTAAAAATCTTGACAATAACCTGCGGAAAGGATTAAAAATTACATTAAACAATTTTCAAAGAGATAGTTGTAATTAGTGATGTCTTCCACCACCACTACTCCATCTTTTTTACTAGTAACCGTTTGACTATTCATTTAATACAGTACATAATTATGGTATTACTTCCACTACAATTCAAACATGATAAGAGTTGGCTATGTGAATTGTTGTGCTAGAGATGAAAAATGTTAGGGTTTAAGATCGAAAGTTAGAACCGAGAATTAGCAGAGACCGAATATCTTATAGGCTCATAACATTAACATATGATATATATTGACAAAGTCGGTCCTGAGATTTTGAATGCTGTAAACGAATAAAGAGATAATTCAATAATTTAGGAATTTAAAATAAATTATTTATGAATTTGGGAATTTATGTCTATATAATATCTTTCAAAAATTTAGGAGTTTGAGTGGCTCGGAACCGGCCATGTATATTGATTTAGTCATTGTTAATCTATTTTATGTTGAAGTTTTATTAAACTTGTAATGTAGGTTGAGTGGTGACATGATTAGATTTGGTAATTCAAATGTGGTTAATTTATTTGTCGGTCTAGTAAAATTCAGTTTGAGATATACTGATGATCACCATTTCGAAATTGTCTATTTTTTTTTTGTAAACGAAATTGTCTATTAGTTTCCTACATAAAAGTTAGAAGATACTATGATAAAACCCATTATAAATATTATCAGTCAGTTTTGAGTTGAAATGTATGTAAATTTTATAATCAGCAAAACAAGGTTACCATATGCAACCATTCCTAAACTGAACTGAAAGGATTATTTTGTTCACTTTATAAATTCTGGGTTTCAAGGAAAAGTTAAATACACTAGGACTCATATAGTTACATATTAGGCAATAAATTACAATACTATGGTTGTTGAATATTGGTATATAGATGTGGGATATTTTTCTCGTTTTTTTGTCAAATAGTTACAGCATTGCGCCACTGAAAAGTAATTATTCATACATAATATAGTTACCAATCTCATGTGTCGAACATATTAAAACCATCAGACCAAAACTTAACAGGTTAGACATACATTACCATGTTTAGTTAATCAATTTTACTGATTCTGAATCTGTGATTATAAAAGATTTCCGAACTTTCTACTAATTAAGCTGGCGTGTTACATTTTCATTGGAGGGTTTAACTTTACAGGAGGTCATATTATTATTGTTTTTTTTAAAAGGGCGTTATATTATTATTGTTATTTGATTATAATTAAAAATAGTTGCTAACTTAAAGGAATATGGTATGATCAGATAAATTTATGTAAAAAAATTCTTTAAGAAAAAATTATAGAAATATAGTAGCATTAAAAATCTTACTATTTACCAGCAAAAAACTATTCTAATTTTATGTTTCAAAATAAGTGAATTCACACAGATAAACAGTGAACAAGTTCAAGTAGATGCTTAAATTTGTCTACGTACAAGTGCTAACAATTTATACAATTAATAATTTAGTTTTTCATATTCACTATTTAGAAATCTTCACTAATCTATTGTCTTAGTTTACGAATAAAATCAGCTGCAAATACTTTATGATATCTTCATATGAATTCAAAAATTGCTTAATATAAACAAATCTGATTTAAAAATACGATATTCCAGTAATTTAAATTTAGACACATTACAGTACTAATATATTCTTCTTTTTTTTGGTCAACACTTTACTAATATATTCACTACAAAATACAACTGCACTACGTGGTTTGAAATGAATTTATTTAAGTGGGGCCATTATTCCATCATGCTTCGTTATCATTATCGTTATCATCTTCTTTCTCTCTTTCTCAATAATTTAGATTTTTGTGTAATTGAATACTATAGGTTTTCTGCAGAAGGAGACGTTTCCTCGTTTTTGTGCTGTTTGGATCTTCTGACACACTTCACTTTTCGTATTTCAATTTCTCTAATCCCCTTATGTACATTAAAATATTAATATATTCCTGATTTATATATTCTTGGCGGGTAACTCTTAGCTTAATTAAAACAGTCAGAGAACAAAGAGATAGAATGAAAATTAATTATAAGTAAAAGGGAAAGTTAATCCATTAATTTTTTACTCACCTAAGAACAAAAACAAGAAAAAGATCATCGTTTCTCTCTTTTTCTTTAAAAAAAAATCGTTTTTATAGGCAATGTCCAACGTACAAGAACAAAGCTTTTCTCATTGATCTTAAATCTCAGTTAAAAGAAAACTTTGTTCATTGATCTTTCTCGCTGTTGAATAATAGACATATTTATTTTCTAAAAAAATATAAATTGCGCTTTTTTGTTGTTATATCAAACGGTAGGACTTTTACAAACAAATTTATTTCAGTCACTGGAATATCACATTGTTGACGCGTTTTTTATATTATCACCAATGAAACAGATAGGTTTTATGTTTATTTGATAAACAGAAACATCTTAGTAGTCGACCAAAAAAAAGAAACAGAAACATCTTAGTAAATTTGCTAAAGAAAATTTAGGATGTGTACTTGGTTGCAAAAACATTACAAATTTTGGTATATTCTTTACAAATTTTCCAGTTCAGATTTATTTGCCATCTTTAGTGTACAGTCCGAACTTACTAGATGATAAAAGTCGGCAAGTATTGTGATCCCAAGAATATTTTAATTTCCAGATTGTAGTTATATCAGTAAAGAAAGATTTGGATTGAGATGCGTGTTGGATTTCTTTTTATTAGAAACATAAATATAATATTAAAATAAGAAAAGTTATATGATTCTAAATTGGACACGACATACATATCACTATGTCTTGATGCGATAATAATGATTTCCTCTATATAAAAAAAATATAGTGTATAAATATCTAAATAAGGGTGTTTGGTTGTTAGGATATGTGGGTTCATTACCTGGTCAATACATAAAAGGCCAAGGTCATATCATACAAGTTCCTCTGTTTTTAATCCATTTGCACGTACACTAATTCTAAACCCTTGTAAGATTATATATGTATATATATGTGCGTGTAAGAAAATGTATATATATGTGTCTGTGAAGCTGAAATTTTTTTTTGAAATTTGATATATGAATTTTCTTTTGGTAAAATTGATATTATGATTTACTGGCATGTATGCTAAACTGAATATTAGAAGTAAACATTTTTTTTTTACCATCTGAATATTATTAATAAGACCAAAAGTTATATTACACAAGGTCCAAACAAGACCCATTAAACAAAACGAAAGCCCCACGAAAACAAACATAACCGCTCAAGCCCAATGAAAACCCGAGCCCAACAACACCACCGCTTCCACCCAACTCATCCTTCACGTGTTGACTCCACAACCCCCGAAGAGATGCGTGGCGGAAACCAGAGAGTTGTCGTCTTGATCGGCTAGAGCTCGCCGTCGGGGCAGCAGCCGCATCATCACCGGAATAATAAGTCACCAACTTCATCCCAACCAGAAGCCGACACTGAATCAAATAGAACCAGATCCACCGGAATCACCGGGACAAGACCAAACGGTCGCCGAAGCCACCTCCAACGATAAATATTGGAGGTACATGATTCGTCGACATGCAACATCGGCTCGATCTTCAGAGAGTTGTCACCGGCACCGCCGAGAGCTCCTCCGAAATCAGCCACCAACCACCATAATACTTCACCCTACTCTCAGCTCAAACACATCCTTGGGAGACAGAAGCCGGTGACCAATACCGAAGACGGAAACGGTACAGCCCCTTAGACAAACGCCGGCGACGAACGGAGCGAAAACCACCGTGTTCCGGAAGATCTAAGACGAACCACCACCGGAGAAGAAGGTGCATGACCGTAATCTAAGAAAAAGCAAAGAAAAAACTAAGAAAAAGAGAAAGTTAAGAAGGAAGTCGGACCGACGGCGGCTAAAAAAGCCGGAATCGCCGGCCGGAGACGAAAGTTCAACGGCGAATGCTGCCAGAGAGAAGACAGAGAAAAAGCAAGAGAGAGAAGTTTAATACTAGAAATAAACAATCATATACAGAAGTATTTGAAATTAAATATTAAAAACATATTTTATCATGCCTGCCTTCGTATGGATATTTTATATCAACGTGCTTAGACAGTAATCATTCTGAATATCGACTGTTATTACAACATAGTGTGTGGTAAAACGTTTTGGAAAAAAAAAACGAAATACAGATTTTTCTTTAAAATATATACATTATGCAAGAATTCTATGCTACTTATTAAATAAGTAATTATTTATATATATATATATTATATATATATTGTTATTTTGTTGTTGTTAAAGATGTGAAATCAATGGCTCTAGTCTTTCAGAGATCTTTCAAAATTAAGCATAGTCCATTTTATACTCAAATATAGTTAATTTAACATATTAAAAATATATAATTTACAGATTGTGGAAACTTTCTAGTAGCCAATTTATTCGGTAAGTATCAGGAAACTCACATATTTTATCAATTAACTTTTGCTATCTAAAAAATAAATTCCAACATGGTTGGATTGGAATGTCCATTTATTTATTAAACTAAACATAATATTAAATTAGCCGGTGGCCAACATAAAGCTGTAAACACAACAGAATCTTAATTTTAATTTGTGAATACATAACTTATACAAGTATCAGTAATTCAGTATCAATATGCGTTGAAATCAAGTTCTGACAATACTACACTAAATTTACATAGTGACTTCATGTCTTAAAATTTAGTTAATGTCATGAAATGAAAGAAGAAACATAATAAAACGTTTTGGCTATAAGATATACCGACCATGACACAAAAGAAGAAAAAAAAAATAGAGAAGGAAGATGGTGGCGTACTAAGACTGTGGGAAGATTAATGAGTGAAGGAAAAGATGGGTATCTTTTATCTCTCCTTTTCTTTTATCCTCTCTCTCTCTCTCTAATAGTATAATATACATTCATCTTTCAGCTTTTTAAATATATTTTATATTTCCCCTTTGAGTGAGAAAAGAGTTGCAGAGAGATCTTTGAGTCTGACACAGAGACCAAACTCACATAGCAATCACACACACATCTCCATAAAACATAGGTATGTATATAAGTGCATATTCGTGTGTGAGTAACTCTGTCTCTCTCCCTCTTTCTCTTTGATACAAATGCTCTATTGTAACTTTCCTTTTGCAGCTTGAGATGATCATGAAACACGTGCATCATCAGATCTCTATCAATCCAGGTTCTTCATCTTTCTTTTCTATTTTATATCATTTCAGTTTGCCCCTTAACTCTATTATTTTATTATATTATTTTCAATCATGATTATGTCTTAATTTTCCATATCTATAATTCGTCTCTTCTTTTTGTTCTTGATGGGATCGCTCGTTCTTTCTTTTCTTTCAAGTGTGTATATATATATAAGGATCTTTATGAACTTATGGTGTTTTTTTTTGTTTGTTTCTTTGACCAATCAGCTTGGTGAAAGAAGATCAAGAAACGTCACCTTTTCATTCGTGAGTAACAAGTATATATTAACAAGATGGCCGCCTACTTCCACGGAAACCCATCGGAGATCTCAGCCGGACCTGATGGTGGTTTACAGACGTTGATCCTCATGAATCCAACAACCTACGTTCAATACGCTCAACAAGAAGACGACTCAAACAACAACAATAATAGCAACAACAACGCAAACAACAACAACAGTTTTGTCTTCCTCGATTCTCACGCGCCGCCCCAAAACGCGAGCCAGCAGTTCGTAGGAATCCCACTCTCGGGCCATGAAGCTGCTTCCATTACAGCCGCCGACAATATCTCTGTGCTTCATGGTTACCCTCCGCGCGTGCAGTACAGCCTCTACAACAGCCACCAAGTGGATCCCACTCACCAGCAAGCCGCGTGTGAGACTCCACGCGCCCAGCGAGGCCTGTCTTTGAGTCTCTCGTCTCAACAGCAGCAACAACAACAGCACCATACTCTCCATCACGTCGGGTTCGGGTCCGGACCAGGAGAAGATATGCGGGTCGGACCAGGCTCTACAGGATCGGGGGTAACAAACGGGATAGCGAATCTCGTGAGCTCTAAGTACTTGAAGGCAGCGCAAGAGCTTTTAGATGAAGTAGTCAACGCTGATTCTAATGACATCAATACTAAATCCCAACTCTTCTCATCGAAGAAAGGGACCAGTGGAACTGATAATAAAGCTGTCGGAGAATCCTCCACCGGCGGTGGAGAAGGTTCTGGTGGAGGAGGAGAAGCTTCCGGGAAACGTACGGTGGAGCTAGGAACGGCTGAGAGGCAGGAAATACAGATGAAGAAAGCAAAGCTTAGTAGTATGCTTCACGAGGTAACAACAAAAACACTCCATATGCATACGTTACGTTATTATATACAATCTAACCTATACCGAGAGTGATCTCTTATATATCACACATGAAGTGGACTTCAAAAAGCTATCCTTAAGATTTTGAGTCATTATCACTTCATATTATATTTATAATTTTTCTTACTTTTTTCTGGTCTCAAATAAACAATTTCTAAATGGATCAATGAATATAAATTTTCTTTTTCTTTATTTTTGAAAGACTAATAGTTTTTATAGATTACATATAGACCCTCAATTATATAGATTTAAACTTTAAACCAATTGTTGATGATTCATGAACCTCATGTGATGTTATTGCTTGGGCATAGGTGGAGCAGAGATACAGACAGTATCACCAACAGATGCAGATGGTGATCTCGTCGTTCGAGCAAGCAGCAGGAATAGGTTCCGCGAAGTCATACACGTCACTTGCACTGAAGACCATATCAAGACAGTTCCGGTGCTTGAAAGAAGCGATCGCTGGTCAGATAAAAGCGGCCAATAAGAGCCTTGGGGAGGAAGATTCTGTCTCTGGTGTTGGGCGGCTTGAAGGGTCAAGGCTCAAGTTCGTAGACCATCACTTGAGACAGCAGAGAGCTCTTCAGCAACTTGGTATGATTCAGCATCCTACCAATAATGCTTGGAGACCTCAACGTGGTCTCCCCGAACGAGCTGTCTCAGTCCTCCGTGCTTGGCTCTTCGAACACTTTCTTCACCCGTAAGTAACCCTCACAACATATATACACATTCTTAGCAAAAAAAAAAATCTATATACATCTAATTCATTTTCACTTATATACAAACTAAGTCTCGTATTTGTTTACATTATAGATACCCTAAGGATTCGGACAAGCACATGCTTGCCAAGCAAACAGGACTCACTAGGAGCCAGGTACGTACACTTCATAGTGTGCTAATTAGGGGAAACGTATTTTTATATGCGAATTTATTTTTTTATTTTATTAGGTATCGAACTGGTTTATAAACGCTAGAGTTCGGCTATGGAAGCCGATGGTGGAAGAGATGTACACGGAGGAGATGAAGGAGCAGGGAAAGAACATGGGATCCATGGAGAAGACACCTAATTTCGATCAAAACAACGAAGATTCTGCCTCTAAATCAACAAGTAACCAAGAGAAGAGCCCCATGGGAGGAGGAGGCGCTGACAATTACCATCTGAATACCAATCACAACGGTGACTTAGAGGGCGTCACCGGAATGCAAGGAAGTCCCAAGAGGCTAAGAACAAGCGAAGAGACAATGATGCAGCCTATAAATGCGGACTTCAGCTCGAACGAGAAGCTAACAATGAAAATTTTAGAAGAAAGGCAAGGGCTAAGATCAGACGGTGGGTACCCTTTCATGGGGAACTTCGGACAATACCAAATGGATGACATGTCAAGGTTCGACGTAGCTGTCTCGGACCAGGAGCTCTTAGCACAAAGGTATTCAGGGAACAACAATGGTGTGTCGCTCACGTTAGGGTTACCTCACTGTGATAGTTTGTCATCCACGCATCATCAAGGTTTCATGCAGACACACCATGGGATTCCGATAGGGAGAAGAGTGAAAATAGGAGAAACAGATGATTATGGAGCCGCCGGCTTAAACGGTGGCGGAGGCTCGGCCACAACCGTGCATTCATCAGCTGCTGCTGCCGCTGCTTACAATGGTATGAACATACAGAATCAGAAGAGATATGTGGCTCAGTTATTGCCTGACTTCGTTGCTTAAACCATGAGCAACCAACAAAGGTTATTTATACATTAGTACTCAAATTAGTATATAGTTTTTCTTATACCATTGAACCAAAACAAAGAACAAAATTTAATTTTAGTCTTTGGTTATATATATGGCCGACGCTTGTATATCGTTTTTTGTAATTTGTTTTTTTTTTTCGATTTTTATTGGGGGATGGATAGAGTTATATGTATATGGGATTAGTTACGTGTAATAGCTTGCTTTTGGGTGTATACCAACATATATTTTTACTTTTTTTGTTGTAATAATAAGATAGTAGTCTGAGTTATCTAATATGCTATGATGATTACAGAGTATATCTCTTATTTAAAACAGCCATAGAAATAGATCTAAGCTGCATGTTTGACCCAAAAGGACAAGAAAAAGTCTCAACTGTACGAGTTCATCAATATTTTGTTTGTCATCAACAAAAAGACTCAATTAAGACTATTCAAACAAAATTGATAACTTTGAATCCATGTAGATGACAAAAGACAGTTATTTCTAAATATTGCATGCTAGATTGTCAATTTTTCTATTCTTTGTTTACAATATGTATAAACTCTAAATTATTAAAGTTTTGCTTGAGCATGCGAATATTTTCTAAATACGTTGTAAAAGCAAATCATTCTTATAGTTCTAAAATTATTTTTACCAATTAAAAATAAATGCATACATTACGTAAAATATTATAAATTTCTCATACATTCAATTGTCCAGATAAAAACTTCTATTTCCGAATAAAGGGATGCAAGATTTTCTTTCGTATTCTTTGTCTCCATTAACCTATTAAAACCTTTTAAAATAGTATATCAATCTTGTTTTGAGTAAAATTTTCATTTTTTTTATAAACCAGCCGTAAAACACTATCGCGCTAGTATTTGAAGTAATGTTACTGATTTCCTAAAATGAGTCACATTGTGTTATTGTTTTATGTGCTTCATTCCAAAGAGTTGCTTCTATTTCTATTAGTTGAATGGTATCTCTAGGGTCAATGTCAATATTGCTAAAGATCTTATTATTTCCCTAAAATAAGTGACATATTGTGTTATTGCTTCATGTGCTTCATTCTAAAGAGTTGTTTTTGTTTCTGTCAGTTGAAAGGTATCTCTAGGGTTAATGTCAATATTTCTAAAAATCTTATTATTTCGTTATTATATACCATAAAATCCATGCAAACTAGTGGTTACCCTTAGGATATATGATTCTCCAGTATAACTAATCCATACTTGTAAAAACCAAGTGTAAAAAAAAAAATCTGAAATCAAGAGAATAACTGAAAGAGTCCATGTTTGGACAGATGGAAAACACTCATAAACATGATTTGTTGAACTTTCTTCATGTACATTGTGCATTTCTTTGTATTTTTTTGCCTGCAGATTTTTTTTACTGATAAACAGCCCAAGACTAATCTTAGGTGGGTACCATATTTTCCAAGAAAAAACCTTTAAAGAGTGACATTTATACCATACACATAGAGCAACCATAACCAGATTTGGCCGTGTGTTTTCCATTTTTAGTAAAATGCTAGTCGTCTTCATCGATCAGCTGAATTATACACAATGGTATACTTTCAATAATCTTAGCATCAACTAGATCTATTACAACTCAAATTACCTATGAATTCTGCGTTTTTGAAGTTATATTGATGAAAACATTTACTATTAGATTTAGGGAATGAAACTCATCAGGAATGTGTGCACAACCTGAAATTTTTTATTTTTTTAGTAGTAATGTGTACAGAACTTGAAAACTTATTTTCTTTAGAAGTGGATATGTGTTGGAGAGATATTCAAATGAAATAATATAAATTTACACTTAAAATAAAATACTCAAAACAAATTCAGAATTTAGACCGTAATTCAGTCAATTGGTTATATATTTTTTTATTCTTTTCAAAAATATATGTTTACAATTTTTTACACATATTAAAAATATCTTCAAATTTAATTATAAATATATTATTTTATGATAAACTATTTCACATAAAGTTTAGCTAATAAAAATATAAAAAACACAATTAATTTCTTAGAAATTTACAATTTACTTTTATTACTAAAAAGTAAATAGAAAATATAAAAATATATCTTTTTGAAAAAAATATTTTTCTCTAAAACATAAATTAATTTGAAACAGATGAATAATATGTAAAAATCTAAACAATTGTTACATGTATCACCGTTTTTATTTTTTCCTAATTTAAAATAATTTTCAGAAGCTCAGAAAATAATATTTTACGAATTTTTGGAACTTCAATTTAGTTATAAAATCATATAAAAATACAATTATCAATTAAGATGACAAACATTTGTAAAATGTGGTATAAATAGTTTCTCTTAGCATACGTGAAAAATGAATTCCTTCAAATATTTTTGCTCTCCCAACCTCATCGACACCATGAATCATGCATTCAAATGAGAGCAATATGTCATCCATGCTTGAGTATCAAATCTCGCATTCGCGAACTTTGTCTATCCAGAAACGTGAGGCACATGAAGCAAAAGAAATTGTTTACAATGGTTGAGCATTTTAGCCCGGCCCAATTCATCAAGTCAGATGAGAAAATACTTACAAATACAAAAAATAACTCAACCGACCTGTAAAGAAAGACAAACACACAACTGTTGTAAATTAATAAAATAGAGAATATATAAATATTTATTCTATGTATGTTTCTGTGTTTGGTCACAAACGAGAGGATTGAGATTATTGAACTTCTTGTTGTTGTCATATAAAATGAGAGGGGAATATCCTTTATATAGAGGATGAAGTCGGTCACTTCACCGACTAAAGAGAAGAAGACAAAACATAAGGATAAGTATTATCCTTATTTGGATAATCACTTATTATCTAACACTCCTCCTTGATTATCCATTTTGTATTACGTAGTGCCTCGTTAAAAACCTAATCATGGAAAAACCCAATGGGATAAAAACCATAACAAGGGAAAAAGAGTACACTGACATAATCTCTCCCTGAAAGTAATGGACATAGCTTTTTCTTCATAAGTCACGCAAACGCCGCATCCCGATACCGTCGACGTGTTTCCGGAATGTTGTAGTCGGAAGAGACTTGGTGAACAAGTCAGCCGGATTGTCGCATGACCGTACATATTCGATGTCCACTTCTTTATTTTTCTCGAGCTCCCGAATGTACGAGAAAAATCTTGGAGGGATGTGCTTCGTTCTGTCGCTCTTGATATAGCCTTCTTTGAGTTGAGCGACGCAAGCCGAGTTATCTTCAAAAACTTTCGTCGGCTCTTTCTTGTTAATTATTCCGCTTGAATCTTGTATGTGGTGACTCATTGATCTCAGCCACACACATTCTCGACATGCTTCGTGAAGCGCAATAGTCTCTGCATGATTCGAAGATGTTGCAACCAGAGTTTGTTTTTGGGACCGCCAAGAGATCGCGGTTCCACCAATTGTGAAAACATAACCGGTTTGCGATCGAGCCTTATGAGGATCTGATAAATATCCTGCATCTGCAAAACCGACCATACCAAACTCGGGTTTTCTAATATACATTAACCCTAAATCAACTGTACCTTGTAAATAACGGAATAAATGTTTTATTCCGTTCCAATGCCTGTGAGTAGGAGCAGAGCTATATCTTGCTAAGAGATTAGTTGCAAAAGCAATATCAGGCCTGGTACAGTTTGCCAGGTATAATAGCCCACCGATAGCACTCATATAAGGTACTTCAGGACCTAATATCTTCTCGCTATCTTCGCAGGGTCTAAAAGGATCACTCTCAACATTGAGAGATCTACCAACCATTGGAGTACTCAAAGGAGTCGCTTGATCCATACGAAAGCGTTTCAATAACCTTTTCGTATAGTTTGATTGATGCACAAATATTCCTTCTCGGAGGTGCTCTATCTGGAGCCCAAGACAAAACTTTGTCTTACCGAGATCTTTCATTTCGAACTCCTCTTTCATATGAGTTCGAGCATCATCAACCTCCTTTTGAGTTCCAATCATGTTCAGGTCATCTACATATACAGCGATGATCACAAAGCCAGATGACGATTTTTTAACAAAAACACATGGACATATCGCATTGTTCACATATCCTTTACTCAAGAGATAGTCACTTAAGCGATTGTACCACATGCGTCCGGATTGCTTTAATCCGTATAGTGATCGCTGTAATTTGACCGAACAAACCTCCTTGGATTTTTCTTTCAATGCCCCTGGCATTTTCAATCCTTCAGGGAGTCTCATATATATATCATTATCCAACGATCCATACAAATAAGCTGTCACAACGTCCATGAGATGCATTTCAAGATTTTTTGACGCCGTAAGGCTCATCAAAAATCTAAACGTAATTGCATCCATTACCGGGGAATACGTTTCCTCAAAATCAACTCCCGGTCTCTGAGAAAAACCTTGGGCTACTAATCGGGCTTTATATCGTGTTACTTCATTCTTTTCATTTCTTTTTCTCACGAATACCCACTTATACCCAACAGGACTTATATTCTCAGGCGTTGTGACGATAGGTCCAAAGACATTCCTTTTATTCAGGGAGAGTAATTCAATTTGAATGGCCTTCTTCCACTCCTCCCAATCATGTCTTTTCTGACATTCTAAAATGGACCTTGGATCGGGATCATCACTTTCGTGATCTATTTCTTTGGACACAGAAAAGGAGAACGTTCCATCAACATCTTTTATTTTATTTCTGATCAATAACTTTTGATCAAGGGCGTAGTTGATGGAAATCTCATACTTTTCTGTTCCCTCCTCGTCATCTGGATCCTTATCTTTAATTGGTTCTTCTTGAACCTTTTCATCTATGCCTTCTTTCAGACATTTTTCAATATCAGGTTCTTCTGGAACCTTTTCACTTTGTTCAACCAATTTCTTTTTCTTTCGGGGATTTTTATCTTTTGAACCCGCTGGTCTCCCCCTCTTTAACTGAACCCCAGGTTCACTTATTTTGTTTCCATCAGTTTGTTCCCCAGAAACAACAACTCTTGATGGAACATTTTCAGCGGGTATATATGATTTCGTCACCCTTCTCGTATCTGTGAACGCATCTGGTAACTGGTTTGCCAATTTATGCAAATGCACAATTTTCTGAACTTCCAGCTCTCTTTGATTCGTAGGGGGATCAAGGTGTAACAACGACTGTGTACACCAAGTAATCTCTTTAGGAATTTCTCTAATTCCTCCCCCTAATGCTGGAAATTCATCCTCATTAAAATGGCAATCGGCGAATCTTGCCGTAAACATATCACCAGTTACTGGTTCCAGATATCTTATTATACTTGGTGACGTATAACCCACATATATTCCCAATCTCCTTTGTGGGCCCATTTTTGTTCTTTGTGGCGGAGCTATCGGAACATAGACCGCACACCCAAAAACACGGAGATGGGATACATCTGGCTCTTGCCCAGATGCCAATTGTGATGGGGAGTACTTGTGATATGCACTCGGTCTCAACCGAATTAGTGCAGCTGCATGCAAAATAGCATGACCCCATATAGAAATTGGGAGCTTTGTTCTCAAGACTAACGGTCTTGCAATCAACTGCAACCGTTTTATCAACGACTCAGCCATGCCATTTTGTGTATGCACATGGGGAACTGGATGCTCTACATCAATCCCCATTGACATACAATAATCATCAAAGGCTTGCGATGTAAACTCACCAGCATTATCAAGCCTTACTTTCTTAATGGCATACTCTGAGAACTGCGTTCTCAGCTTTATTATCTGGGCAATGAACTTTGCAAAAGCCGTATTTCGTGTTGTCAAAAGACACACATTTGACCATCTAGTAGATGCGTCAATCAATACCATGAAATACTTAAATGGCCCGCAAGGTGGGTGAATCGGCCCACATATATCACCATGTATTCTTTCCAAAAATATTGGTGATTCATTGCCTACTTTTGCTGGTGATGGCCGAGTTATAAACTTTCCTTGAGAACATGCTTTACATGTAAACTCGCCCGTTTGCAAAACTTTTCCGTGTTTCAACGGATAGCCATTCGAGTTTCGCACTATCTTTCTCATCATGACTGAACCAGGATGTCCTAGCCTCTCATGCCAGATTTTAAATGTATCAGTAAACTTCATGTTTACCACGGCATAGGACTCGGTCATATTTATTTTTGTACAATATAGTCCAGAGGATAACATTCTTAACTCTTCCAATATATGTTTCCTCTCGGACTTAATGCAAAGAAACTCAATGCCATCTTTACTCATAGTCTCAATATGATATCCATTCTTTCGGATATCCTTAAAACTTAATAAGTTTCTATGAGACTCGGGGGAATACAATGCATCACTTATCTCAAATATTGTTCCCCCTGGCATTGAAAATTTCGCTCTACCAGAGCCCATAATAATCTTTGCATTACCAGATATTGTACTTACGCTTCCAGCGTAATCTTTCATTTTGAGACTGGAGAAATATTTTTTATCTTTAATTATTGTGTGCGTTGACGCACTATCCGCCAAGCACATATCTCCATCCAAAGTCTCAAAGTCTGGCATTCTTTCTGAATTTAAAATATTTATAAAACATATATTATTAAACATAAAATATGAAACATGAAACATGAAACATAACATCTATTTTACAAACAAAAGATAACGATACTATAATACAGTAGACTTATATCACATCGATCTTAAATCACACATCGATGTTTTCTGGCTCAACCAGAAAATCTGATACGTCGAGATGAGTATCATCATTTAAACCATGAAAGGATGACCCGGGTTCATCAGAGATGAAATTCGTTTCACCTCCACTTTTCTCTTTTCCCTTCTGGGATTCTTTATACAGATCGGCTAAGTGTCTTGGCGTACGACAGGTACGTACCCAATGACCTTTCATGCCACATCTGTAGCAAACCTTTTCTGTTTGCCTTTTATCATCCTGGCCCCTTTCATTTTCTTGGGAGTCCTTTTTATTTCTTTCATCATACGGACGGAATCTTCTTCCTCGTCCTCTCCCACGACCATGATTTCGACCTCGACCACGTCCACGTCCTCGTCCTCTCCAATTATCATAACTGGATGATGCAACATTCACTTCGGGGAATGGAGCAGATCCAGTGGGACGAGCTTGATGGTTTAACAACACGAGTTGGTTATTTTGCTCCGCTACAAGGAGGATTTGCATCAACTCCGAATAACGCTTAAATCCATTCACCCGGTATTGTTGCTGCAGGACTACATTTTCAGGATGGAACGTGGAGAGAGTTTTCTCGATCATATCATAATCGCTTATTTTCTCTCCACATAACATCATCCTTGAAGTAATTCCGAACATAGCGGAATTAAACTCACTTACACTTTTATAGTCCTGGAACCGGAGATGGATCCACTCGTGTTTGGCTTTTGGTAAGATCACATACTTCTGGTGATCAAACCTCTCTTTAAGAGATTGCCAGAGGTCCCCAGGATCCTCTTTCGTAATATATTCATCTTTTAAACCATCATGTATGTGGTGTCGTAAAAATATCATGGCTTTAGCCTTTTTCTCATCCGACACCGTTTTAGTATTATCGATGGTTTCCAAAAGTCCGCTACCTCTTAGGTGCATTCTTGCACCTACTGCCCAGGTCATATAATTATTTCCCGTAATATCCAGGGCATTAATTTCGAGCTTTGTCAAATTCGACATGATTACTGTATCATAAAATAATAATATAATATAGACGAGAATTAAAAGCATAATTTAAATGCAGAAATTAAAAGCATAAAATAAATGCAAAAATTAAATTGCGTAAAATTAAATTGCAGAAATTTAAATAACATAAATAAAATTGGGGGTCCAGCCCACCATATGATCCAGGAGTCTTAGACTTCCATATTTGATCATTTTCAAAGGTTCGAGGCGACATAGTCGGCCATATTAACCTTTTCTTTTAATCAAGGTCCGAGGAGGCTTAGCCTTCCATTTTTAACCTTTTATTCACGGAGGTAAAACCTACCACGTGTTTCTCTGATCGTGAAGGCCTAGCCTATCTTAACGATCAGCCGGGGAAGGCAACGCCTATCATCCCGGAAAATAAACGGAGAAGGCCTAGCCTCTCACTCCGGAATAATAAATAAAAATTTAAATAAATTAAATATATTTAAGACATAAATTTAAACATCACCTCGCTTGCTTGGTCTAAGAACAGTCGGTATAAGAGAGTTCGTCGTGCTGATAACGTGTTGTAAATTAATAAAATAGAGAATATATAAATATTTATTCTATGTATGTTTCTGTGTTTGGTCACAAACGAGAGGATTGAGATTATTGAACTTCTTGTTGTTGTCATATAAAATGAGAGGGGAATATCCTTTATATAGAGGATGAAGTCGGTCACTTCACCGACTAAAGAGAAGAAGACAAAACATAAGGATAAGTATTATCCTTATTTGGATAATCACTTATTATCTAACAACAACAACCTTTATTCCTTTCGAAATTTTTTACAATATCACCGCTTTGTTGAGGCCCAATTTAATGACTTCTTTTTAATGACTTCTACAACATCATACAACTTAAAAAAAAACTGAGATCAATTTGAACTTTAAGCCCTTCCGCTTACAGAATGTATACCGTTCAAACCAGCTGTGACCGGATTGATTTGATTTCTTATATCTGAACCAGAAGTCATGGGCCTCATGGTGCTTATTTACAGATAATTAAACCGACTTGTTGGTCCCCACGATGTTGCATTCTACACAATTATTTTAGTTAGATCGCCTGCAATCGTGTTCCCAAACTATTATTTTATCGTTACCATTTTTAATTTTAATTTTAAATTATTTTATTAGTTTTTTCCTGTCTCAATAAAAAAGATGAATTAATCATGGACCATTATGTGTCGTAAAACCCACGACACAGTAACAAAATACAGTTAAAATCAATTTTATACTCCCTCTGTTTTATAATACTTGATGTTTTGACTTCTTGCAGAAAGATTAAGAAAACTAGATTTTTCTAAAAAAAATATTTTAAAAATATTACTTTAGAGTCAATTAACCAATAATAAAAAAACAGTAAAATCTAATTGGTTGAACAGTTTCCAATAAAGTTAAAGTTAACCTTAAAATCTCAAAACTTCATCTAATTTAAAATAAAATTATCTTTTTAAAACATCAACTATATTGAAAGGGAAGGAGTATTATAATTTTTTGGATTGGTAACAGCATGATAACCAAAAAAGCCAATATTTTAATTTTTTTTTAGAAAACAAAGCTACGTACCCCGCGTTGCGGGTGCTCTTACCGTATAGTCTTAGTATCTACAAATTATGATGTAATACAGATCTCATATACATAAATGAATACTCGGCGACGTTTCATGAAAATCTCGAAAAACTTTATAATGAAAAAGAAAAAAAGGAATTCTAAAACCATATATTTAAAATTGCTACAAGATCTTTAGATGCATTGTATCTAGCAATTGCAAATGTTTGTCGTAAAGTAAGATTATATTATTAATTTAAATTGCTTAAAGAGTGGTCGAATAAATTAGTGAACTAGTTTGCATGAATATAAAATATTATACTCTGTTATTCTAAGAAAGTTTCATACACGCATACACAATCATTCATGATACATTGGTAATATCTTTTAAACCGTGTTATTTTGCGTGAGTTGTGGCATACGCTGTTGACGCTCCACACTAGTGATTTGAATCCAGCCGTAATATATGATTTATTTTGGCCCCGTAATAATATGTATATTTGATTGATCTTCTACTTAGCCGATTGTTGCTTTATGAAGTTTCATCCCAATGCGTATTATCTCATAATCCCCTCTATAAAAAACGTTCTGCGTATTATCTCATAATCCCCTCTATAAAAAACGTTCTGCTACTGAGATATCCAAATCTTAAATTTGTTGTTATTTTATCTAATTGTCAAATAGACATTGAAGTTTGATGTTCAGATTTGGATTTGAAAATTTTGATCAGTGAGATTCGATTAATTGTGCAATATGATTTTATCATTTAGTCATACAACACGACTTTTCTTGATATGCCCATAGTATATTTTAAATCCTACATATCTAATTAATATTGTGGTTGTTCTCATAAAAATCAAACTTTTTCCATATTGTTATTAGACTTTGACACCTAAATAGACAGCCGTTTACAATTATATCATGATCCAGGTCACATAATGTCAAAGTAAGTATGAAATCACGAAAAAGGTTAAATGAGAGATGTCAATATTCAAATTTTGAAGAAGATCACGAAAAAAAGTTGAACATAATTATCTATGAGTTATAAGTTTATATGGGTCCAACGGACCGTTAATGCACTTAATTAGGTCTTGTCGGTAACTAACGAAGAAACAATCAAAGCAAACCAACATTGTCTTAATTAGAAGTAAAGGTCACCATAAGTTATAACTGCAACCATGGAAATGTTAAACGACGGTAGAATAGCCTATGGCACGCCAATCACTGTTGTTACCCATAACTAACTGCCAACTCCAGTGGATATCCCTTAGATTTTTTTTGCTTCTTTTTTTTTCTTTTTTTGCACAACAAGTCCCAAGGTTTTATATAATAACGAAAAAGATCTAAGAAAACTAAAAAATAACGAAAGGTCCGGTCCTTGTGTTTTTTCTCTCTCTGTATATTCAGTTAGGATTTTGCTTCTTATGATGCTTCCATTAAAGTAGTATGCCACGCCATTCACTATTGTTGTTTCACCAGCTGTAACTACACTCACTTCGGCATGTACATGCGTAGTAGCAGAACAAGCAACCCTATGACTAGTGTAAGAGCGTTTCATCTCTACTAATTGGTTAAACAACAAAATTTCTCCAGTGTTTGTTTCTCCTCATGGTAACATTTTCTACTCCCTTTCTTTTGGATTCATTGATTAATGCAGTTGAAAGGATTGGTCGGGTAAAAACTATACCATATTAGATATAGAGTTTTCAGAGTTTGAGATGAATAATCCTTCTTAAAAAAAAACTCGAGAAGAAAAATAAATAAACTTATACAAAAATTCCAAAAGATGCAATATTATGGAACATGGTACACGAATGAATAAATAGAGGTTGTGACGGGTGTGGAGGTTGCAACCTCATCTCACCCAACTATCAAATTCCTACATGTTATATATCTTTATAAATTGTCAATATCTTCCTTTTGGATTTGTGATGATCTTGGCCTAAGCGTCGGTTTCAACCTCATCTCACCCAACTATCAAATTCCACATATGACAAAATTTCTACCATTTTCATATATTTGCTGCAGCCTGCAAAGGACTTGGATGATCAAAACTGTTGAGTCTCAGGTAGCTAATGAAAGCAAGGGTCAAGAGACAAGCCCCAAAAAAAAAGACAAAACCTGTTTCTCTTCATATATTTGCTTTATATATAGGGAAAATTACCAATAGAGAACAAAAAGACAAGGGTGTTGTCCATTTGGTATAAATCATTTTTGTCTAATTTTTCTCCTTTTTATCCTTTGTATGTCTGAAAATTAATGAAATAAATACTTTCGTAAATCAAAAAAATATTAAAAATATAAAGAATTAATAAAACACCTATATACATATGCTGGTATTATTTTTTTTTCAAAAAGTTGATAAATAAAAATTTGAAAATATGTTCTACTAAAGATAGAATGTGCCTTCTACGGAAAATGGTATAGTAGAAAGCGATTTCTAAAATAAACACGTTAATCTACTATTTTTAGAAGGTACATTCTACTATTTACTAAATTTCTAAAAAAGTGGAATGCACATTCTACTAATCTTAAAGCTATCTACTTTTCGTCCGAAAGCATTTTCTACTTTTATTAAGTATTCTAAATTTCGCGGAACGTGTTTTCTAAAATGTACTCTTCCGTCTACTAAAAGTAGAAAGCGTGTTCTGGATTTTTGTCAATGTTCTAAACTTTTAGAAGGCGCATTCTACGGATAAGATTACCTGATTTTTGCGAAAATTAATAAAAATTTCAGTTAAGGAAATATTCTAAAAATCTCCTAAAAATATTCTAACTTCCTAAAACGTATTATTTTCAATTTTACTTGTCAATTTTTTTTAAAAAATGATTCTTCCTTGTCTTCTTCATTAATCTATGATTTTTCCATAGTTTTTATTTTGATTTTTTTCACAAACTTTTATTCTCTATGATAAATATTTAACAACATGTAGTGTTTTGAAATTAGGTGCAATTTTTTGTAAAGTTTAATTTTTATTTTTATAAAGTTAAAATTTTTATTTTTATTAAAAATTTTATTAAAAATATTTTTAAAAGTTTTATTTTTATTAAAAAGTTCGATAAAATTCAAAAGGTTACAAATTTTTAAATTTTTAATAAAAATAAAACTTTGTAAAATGTTTTTTATAAAGTTAGTTTAAAGTTTTTATTAATTTTTTTTTGTAAAGTTTAAAATTTTTATTTAATTAAAGTTTTATTAAAAACGTTTTAAACTTTTTATAAAAATAAAACTTTGTAAAATGTTTTTAATAAGTTTATTTAACGTTTTATTTAAAAAATTGTAAATTATTTTTATTTTTACAAAGTATATTTTTATTAAAAAAATATAAAAGTTTTATTTTATTTTCCCTTTTTAAAACGTTTTTAATTAATTTAAAAAAAATCTTTTAGTTTAATGTGTTCAATAAAAACTTTAAACAAAATTTATAAAATTTTGTAAACTTTATAAAAATAAAAATAAAACTTTACAAAAAAAATTTGATAAAAAGTTTAAACAAACTTTAGAAAAATACATTTTAATTTTGTTTTATTTTTATTAAAATTTTTGATAAAATTAAAAAGTTTACAAACATTTTAAACTTTTTATAAAAAATAAAACTTTGTAAACTGTTTTCTATTAAAAAATTGTAAATTATCTTTATTTTTTTATTAAATTTTACAAAGTTTATTTTTATTAAAAAATTTAAAAGTTTTTATTTTTATTTCCCTTTTTAAACGTTTTTAATTATTATTATTTTAAATTCTATTACTTTAATATGTTTAATTAGATTAATCAAAGGTTATTTTTGGGATTATGAAAGAAATTATACTAAAAGGACAACTAAATGATGGTTTTATACTATAGGGACAACCATGCTGATTTTTTGTTCCGTTTTGGCAATTTTCCCTTATATATATGTGTTCTCAACTGTAAGAATTTGCATAAGTCGTAAAATAAATTGTCCTCTATTACTTTTAATATGATATCGGTTTTTAAAACCAAAAAAGTTCAAATGAGAGAGCTAGATCAAATTAAAGACATTAACGTCAAATATATAAAACTTCACCAAGAATCCTATATATTTCTTTTGGTGGAAAAACTCCTATATTTTATATACTAAAAGTGACAAGGTTCTAACGAATGTGTACCGTTGCTATTTTTTTGGCTACGAGGCCACAAACAAGAAAGAAAGAATCATATTTAACATTCTTTTGAAAAAAATGAATCAGAAGTCAAATGAATAGGAAGAACAATCAATTATGGCATGTGAGTAAAAAAAAGATCGTAGACACACAAAACAGACACTGTTCTCTTCACCACCGTCAACACCCAATGAATCTCTTTACTTCATTGTCATACCCGTTTGGTTACAACTCCCCTTTGACAAGTCAAACCACTCATACGTCTCACGTGTTTTAGAAAAAAACTATATTTTCGTACACCACCCAACTCAAACGTAAAAGAAAGTCAAATCTATGTTCCTCGTTCGTTCCATAACAAATTAGTAGTAATAAACTTACATAGGGGGCAGGTTTTTTCTTGTTTTGGCATATATAGGGACAGCTTTACAAAGAGTATGTATTTTCCGTGTTTTGACTTTTTAATAATTGTGTATTTCAACGATTTCGTATATATTTAAAGCCCCCAAGCTCCTCTCTCTCTCTTTATTCAAACCAATTCACATCTTCCCAAGACCCAACTACTACAACTTGTAGCAAGAAAAATAAACTAAAGCTTTGTCTTGTTTCCTCAGATTCTTTGTTCAATATAACACATCTGGGTTCTCGTCAAAATTCACAACCTCCTCATTACTAGTTCCATGGATGAAGAGATTGAGATTCCTCCTTTCTTTCTTTGCCCCATCTCTCTAGAGATCATGAAAGATCCGGTGATAGTTTCTACGGGAATAACCTACGACAGAGACAGCATCGAGAAGTGGCTCTTTTCAGGCAAGAAGAACTCGTGTCCGGTCACCAAACAAGATATAACCGACGCAGATCTAACCCCAAACCACACTCTTCGCCGTCTCATCCAATCTTGGTGCACTTTAAACGCATCCTACGGAGTAGAGAGGTTCCCGACACCGAGGCCTCCGGTCTGTAAATCTGAGATAGAAAAGCTCATCAAAGATTCAGCCTCTTCTCATCAAAACAAGGTCAAGTGTCTCAAACGACTTCGTCAGATTGTGTCGGAGAACAAGAGCAACAAGCGGTGTTTGGAGGCAGCGGGAGTACCGGAGTTCTTGGCCACCATAGTAAGCAACAACGACTCAGAGAACGTGTTTGACTCTTCGATGAGTTTGACCGACGAAGCCCTCAGCTTACTCTACCATCTCGAGACTTCGGAGAAAGTCCTCAAGAACCTTTTGAACAACAACAAGAAAGGTGGAGATATTATAAAGTCTTTGACAAATATCATGCAGCGAGGGATGTATGAATCTAGGGCCTACGCAACTTTGCTTCTCAAGAACATTCTTGAAGTAGCGGAACCAATGCAGATTATGAATTTGAAGCCATTGGTTTTCACCGAGGTCGTCCAGATCTTGGACGACAGGATCTCACACAAGGCGACAAAAGCTGCTTTGCATATATTGGTGAACATATGTCCATGGGGACGGAACAGACACAAGGCCGTGGAAGCTGGAGCGATCTCTGCGATGATTGAGCTTCTCATGGACGAGAGCTTCTCATCAGAAAAGAGGGGTCAAGAGATGGCGATGGTGGTTCTTGATCTGCTGTGTCAGTGTGCGGAGGGACGAGCCGAGTTCTTGAACCACGGAGCAGCTATAGCAGTGGTGTGCAAGAAGATATTGAGGATTTCGCAGACGGCAAGCGATAGAGCGGTTAGGGTTTTGTTATCGGTGGGAAGGTTCTGCGCGACGCCGAGTTTGCTGCACGAGATGTTACAGTTGGGGGTCGTAGCGAAGCTGTGTCTTGTGCTTCAGGTTAACTGTGGAAGCAAGACTAAAGAGAAGGCAAAGGAGTTGCTTAAGTTGCACGCTAGAGTTTGGAAAGATTCGCCTTGTCTCCCAAGAAACATGATTCTTGCATATCCGTCGTGATGAAAACCAAGAAAACAACGTACAGTCACTGAAACGAGACGGATTCTCAATAAGCCCAAACGCGTATATGAGAGTTGCTCTTCGTAATTTGTTGAAAAGACTTCTGGTTTAATTTGTTCCTATAGTTATCCAATCATTTTAGTTTTCTATACGTTTGATGTTCAAGATGTAGATAATAGGGGAGCTTGCTTATCAAATTATTTTTCTCAGAAAGAAAACTGCTATCAAATTATTTTTCTCAGAAAGAAAACTGCAAGATATGAAATGAATCACATTTTACATGGTTATTCTCTTGTTTAATACTAGGTGATTCTCTCGTGCTCATGCACGGGAATAAATACTTATAAGATAATCAAATCATAATAATTGTTAATACATATGTTTTCATCTTAATTAGTTATCTTATTTCAAACTTAATATTTGGACAGTTCAAGTTTTCATTGTGGGTATGTTTTCGCATCTATTATTTTAAATTGAACAACTGTTTTTTTAACTTTAATAAGATTATAATTGGATTACTATTTTAGCTTAATTTAGATCCGTTCATCCTTTTATATTTCTAAATACATTTTATAAATCTTATAAACTTTGGTAAGTTTATTTTTTTTAAGATAGAAACACACAGAAAATGTTGTAGTTGCATTCATGAACATATTTTATAATATTTAAAAATTCATGTATATATATATGAATATTTATAAGACAACTAATTCCTAATAATTGGTAAATCATAACTTGTTTAGAATTGCGAATACATTTTATAATTTTATCAATGAAAATTAGGTAAAATTTTAATTTTAATTTATAAATTTTCTTAATGATATTAGATGATCACTTTACATTGTTTGAAATTAATTTTCTTTAAATCATTTAATCAAAAAAATAATCATTATAAAATATGTTTTCTTAAAAATTATCTTAACTATTTTATTTTCTAAATTATATATATACACCTATATATTTTGAAAATTATTAGATATTCACTTTTTTATTTATGTTTTTAGGGAAAATATAAATTAAGAAAAAATAAATTCGTTTTTGTATATAAAAAATCTATATATTTTATAGATATTTCCTTTTTATTATATATGGGTTGATAAAATAAATAAACTATAATAAAAATGATAATTAAAGCTTTATTAATAAAAAGGAAACTAAACAATTTTTAGTAATGATAATTTGGTATAGCTAAGATTAATTCATGAAGGGTATTCGTGTAATCAACCATCGTGAGAATTAACGTGAGTGCGACACATAAGAAACTGACTTCTCAAATAATATTATAGAGATTTTGAAACGCTTCTATTCGTCATATTTTTTTCAATATATCTCCACTATATTAAATTTTCGACTACAATAATTTTCGTATCAATAAGTAAGATGCATATATCAGTTCAGTAATATTAGATTATGTGAGGTCCCGCACCTTATGCTAATAAATATATATATACGCTCAACGAATTTTAATTTTAATTTTAGTATTATATTTATATAAATTATTAAATTTGATTAAATATCAAATTAATATTTTATTTGTTGAGAGTTTTATTGCATTTTATTTAACCAAATTTTAATTCTTTGTGTGGATTTTCTTTTTTCTTATTGTTTATGCATGATTATTTATTTTGAAAATATAAATTTTCACTTCACTGAGTACACAAATTGATTTTCACAAAGTTTAGTGAAATTTCTTTCAAAATTGTAGAGTGTTGATGTTAGTCTAGTTTCGATTGGTTTGGTTATAGTTAAGAAATTTTCGAGTTGTTTAAATGTAAAATTTATTTTTTAAAATTATGAAGTCATTACGATGAAAACATACAATGAAAACATACAATAGATATAAAATATGAAGTTAAGATCCCTATAAATTAGAAGCAAATGAACTTTGACATTGTTTATCTTCATGGTGAAACAAAAAAAACTAAGAATTTTTTTTACTCCACATACATATATAAAATGGATATCTTAAATGGAGATATTATTAGTTATTCTACAGATTGTATCAGTTAATATTTTACAATCTCCTTTAATATGAAACACATATTCTTTGTGTGTTGCATTATCATCAGTAGACCTTTAGCTTCAACTTTCAGCGGTGCCTTTGAGAAACTTGTTTTTTTTCCTGAATCCCAATAAGATGATTGTTCTTCGTGGTTGCATATTACACATCCACCTCTTCTATGTATTGTACCTTGGTGAAAAGCTACATCGAAATTACATTTAGCAAATTATTCTAGAAGGTGTAACCAATGGTTCTCGAGATCTTAATTTAAGATGTACGTCTATTGTTATCCTATCGACGGCTCCTTGGTCCAAGTCTTGTAATGATTCTAACTATCTCATACATAAGAAATTGTCTATTGTGCAATTTGTATGAAAGTATTAGTGTTTTACTAAAAATAAAATTACATCTTGTTTTCGGATTCTCCAAATAAACAATAAATGAAATAATGTTTGGGACGACTCTATATTAAGTGCCGCTTGTAAATCAACAATTACCTTAATATATTCATCACATGTGCCATTGAAATGTAGAGGAAGTTACCACGAACTTGATGAACATCGCCATATCATCATCAAAAAAGATACTGGCAAAAGGTGTACTAATACTTTAAAATAACATAAAGATAAATTTAGAATATCAAAGCCATAATAGACATTATAAGTAAGATCTATAGGAGCGAACACCCATTCGTCAAAATACATGATTGATTTTTTTTGATGAATCCTATAAATATTAGTTTAATTGCAGTTTACATGATTAAGGTTCATCAGAATCTGAATCTAAAGCCATAAAACAAACAATATTATCATGAAGTTTCTTCAAATTATCTGAATTTATAGATATATTTATGTAAGTGTATGAGAGAGGTGTCTTCTTTGGACACATAGCTTTCGATTGATGAGTGAATGTTAACATAATCCAGAACAATATATAACCCATTTTAACTCATTTTTATATTTACATTTTAATGGTTTGTAAGATAATATTAAATATTTACGTAGACTATAAATCGTAACTATTATAATTTCAAAACAATTTATTTCAAAATATGTAAATATTATGAAAAATATCTACTAAAACTATTAAAACTATTGACTATTCCTAAATTATGGAGAAACAAAAAATAATTCTTAAATAATATTATAGAAAATTTACTTATATTTTAATGGCATACAGAAAAAGTTTGTTTTGAATAATAATATAGATAATATCAAATATTTATGTAAATTATACATGTACTATCATAAAGTTTTTCAAAACTTATTATTATTAAACTATATAAATATAAGAAAAACTATTTATTAAAATTATTACGATTAATAACATTCAACTTTATAACACATTGTTACAATGTTAAACTGATTAATTAATCTAACAAATGTTAGCTCGTTTTTAGTTGCAAAAAAATTATATAGATTTAAGCAATAAGCACATGGTGTTAATACAAATATTAATACAAAGATAAAAGAATCGTACTTGGGTACCAAAATAATATAACAAGAATCTTTAAAAAAAAAATCAGATCAGATCTGGTTGAATTTAGTTCTTACAATTAATTTAATGCATTTACAAGGAGATTATGCTCTTGCATCGAATCTAAGAGCAGTTCTAAGAGCATCATTATTGAAGTATGTTAGACAGATATGTTAGTAATTAAAATATTTAAAATAAATCAAAAAGGCTAAAATACCAAACAAACGTTTGTTAATTAAGACCATCTTTATTGGAGTGACTTGGGGAGTCTCTTAAGGGGAGAGAGACCACGAAACGCAGAGACCGAGGAAGAAAGAGAAGGGAAAATCCCTTAATTAAAGGACATCCCTTAACCGTTTTCCGACCCAAAAAAAAAAAAAGCTTAAGTCCCTTAATGGAGGGACTTCCCCAAGTCACTCCAATAATGATGCTCTAAGGGATCTCTTGGATCGTTTGTTAACAACACACGTCATCATCTCTCTCCTCCAACATCATCACAAAGCCTAATTTTCACCATACCCAACCTTCTTCTTCTTTATGCATGTTCTCCAATCCATGGAGGCTCCCACGCCTCACCTCCTCCTCTTCCTCCTCTTCGCCGTCTCTTCTCTCACCACATCCATCACCGCAGATGACGGAGCTTTCGCCGGACTCACCAGCCTCCAGGTCCTGAGCTTTCGTCGGAGCTCGCGGACTCGTCTTCCCTCACCACCCTCTCCCTCGACAACACCACGATCTCCGGCGTTTTGCCTGATGTTTTCGAGTCCTTCGCTTCTCTCCAGAGTCTCCGACTTTCTTACAACAACATCACCGTCGTTTAAACTTATTCAAATAAATAATTATTTAATTTAAGAAACAAAATGGGTCTCACCAATAATCTATTTTTCAAGCAATGTCCTTAGCAAAGTCCTTTAGCACAAAATAACAATAAAATAATTTAAGGACACTTGATTAACATACGACCAATAATGATGCTCTAACAGGAATATCTAACATAATTTCTAATAATAAAAATTAAAAAAAAATGTTAAAAGAAAATAAGAAAAGTGAGTCAAGAGTTCTCTGCACACATTTTTAAAAACCTCTCAAAAACTTGCCTTCTGTTGTGAGTAAAGAAGAGAAGACAAGAGAAGAGAGGAATTGGTGTGTCTTATTCCATGAATAATGAACTCCTTATATAGGATACAATAGCTTGGAGACAAAGATTAACTTGGAGTGGGGAACAAGTATATTTAGGACTTTCCATATGGACATCACTACAATATTTATAACACTTCCCCTTGATGTCCAATATGTCGAAGTGCTTTCAAAACACCGTAGATGCTGCCTCGTTAAAAACCTTACCAGGAAAATCCAATGGGAAAAACCATGGTTAAGGGAAAAAGAGTGCAGCGTAATGACTTCCCCTCATGTGTACATTCGTCGAGATCTTTGAGATGATGTAATCTGATCAGGTGAACTAACTTCTCGAAAGTAGCTGAGAGTATCGCCTTGATGAATAAATCAGCCAATTTGTAGGACACGAATATCACCGTTCTTCTGCAGTGCTTGAGTCCTCCTATGACTTGATCATTTTCTTCGATTCTCTTGCTTTCAAAGACTTTAAATCAGCATTAGAGTTTCAAATACTCCTTTCTGGTGTGTATCATTTGTGTGTTCTTTGTTGCCTCGTTAAAACCTTTTCATGGGAAAACCAAATAGGATAAAAACCATGATAAGGAAAAAGAGTACAACCATACACATTTCAATATTTCTTCCCCTGAAAGCAATATCTTCAGGATATGCATTTCAATCAAATAAATTTCCTTTGAAATTAGAATATCATAATAAACCCTTTCTATTAGAGTATTCAAGATCTATGGACTTCTGGTCAAAATTCTCATTTGATATAGCTAATAATTTCTTGGTCTATTTAGACTTCAAGCCAAACATCTTACATACAGTCTTCTGGACATTCGCCTCGTACATACGAGTTATTCATTCATAATTATAAAAATTATAATTATGACTTTCTTTTTTGTCATATGAAATTACATCTTTCAGTTATGAAAGAGAATAATAACTTGCTTAAATAACTTATGGCAAGGGACGTGTATGGCTTTAGTTCTAATACCTTATGATCTAAACATATCCATAAGACTATCCGACTTAGTATGGCTTGCCATATCAAGGCGCCAATCATATCAATACAGTGTACTTTTGGTCGGATGTGCATAAGCCTTAATGGTACTTATGTAAAGCCTTTGGCAATGCCATATCCATTTGGATTCGACCAGACATTCTTCTGATCACTTTCTTGGACCATTATGGTTCCTTTTTATCCACTGATATAATCATAAGGGCTTGTGCTTACATTGCAGCCCCACAGTGTAATCTTATTACTTAAACATCACAGTCCAACTTTTCTTTGATGGCGTCTCATGACCATTTTTACCATTTGCTATATCTTTAAACTATGCATAATGATATTTGATACCTCAAAACCATATCATGTTTTGGGTTGGCATATTATTCATCTCTCATGGATGATTGGACTGGAATGGAACCGGATATGACCTTTGATTGTATGGTCTTTGGCATTAGTCTTAATGGTTCTCTTTGTCTTTCTCTGTGATCATCTTATATGTCACTTAGGGCGTACTGATCTCAGTCATACACATATCCACGGCTATGGTCTCTGCTGCAAGTCATTGCAGTCTTATCATATGTAAAATATAGGTTGTTTAAATATGGTACTTCAGGACCAGTCATATATATGATCATCTTAAAATATTTAAGAATCTTTTAAGATAACATCTCTTATTCTAGATGTCTAGTTTGGAACACATAACAATGTAGTCTTTTCAAGATCTTTCTTCCAAACAAACAATTTGTTATAACTCTTCAAGAGTTTGGATTTTATTCAAATCAATGATTTTATTGATTCATAATCTCTTGATAAATACAAATGGATGTACTGATTAACTTCTAATATTTCACATATCCCGTAAAACATATTTCGATCGAATAGCTAGAGTTCCTGGGAACATGATTTTGATATCATCAATCCTTCAAGGATTATATCTCTTAGGGATTATTAGTTTCCAATGGGTTGTATAGTTCAAGTTCTTCTTTTATTGCCAGACTAGTAAGAAACTTGAAAGTAGTTGGATCTACCATATGTGACTATGTCTCTTCACAATCAATTTCATATTGATCTTACTTTGGTGCAACCACATTTCTATCCCATTTATTTTACACCATCAAAAGTGTATGGACTACTGGTCCAAATACATCTCTCTTTCACAAGAGTTTGTATCTTTGGCTATTACTTCTTTATGATTTGGCCAATCATTTCTGTCTGTACACTTTTCAATAGACTTTATTTCATGATCCTCTTTCTCATTTATCATATCAGCTGCTACTTTGCATGCATAACTATCTACGACGTCGATTTGCTTATGGGTTCCATTTTATTTCATACATGACATAACTTATTGAGATCTCTTTTCATTGTCTCAGGTACCTGGATTTTCTTTCAGTCATGTTAATGTATCTTCTAGAGATCATTCAAAACTATTATTCCTCTTGACCATTATTAATTTATGCTCCTTTTCGTATAAGAGGATTTTTGTCTTTGGAACCAATATGTCTACTATGCTTCAGGCGTAACTCGCAGTTTGATATTGTTCTTCTGGAACATCAATTCTTATTTAGAGCATTTATAGCTGGTATATGTGACTTCGTCACACTATATTAGGGTCATTAGTTGCTTCTGGCAACTGATTTACTAAGCTATAGAATTATCTTTTGGAATTCTGATTCACTTTCTCTTTAGTCTGAGGATCAATGATAATTCATTTCAACTTGTTTTCTTTTCCAGCTTTTTATTTTCTCCCACTTATGTTGGAAATACTAATTTAGTTTTAAACATCCATATCGAGCCTTATTTATATCCTTCGGGGATGGCTCTAGATGCTTAAGTATCAATGGAGATTCATATCCAACATATATTACCAACCGGATTTGAAAAATCATATTAATTAAAGCTTTGTGGTGGAGCAACTAGAATGTATATCGCACATCCAACATTCTTAGATGAAAATGGTTGGTTTCTGACCCAATACCAATGATGGGGAGAATTAATGATTATTTTTTGGCTTGATGCGAATTAGTATTGCTCAAAATATTTAACACTTATCAAAGTGAATTTGTTGTAGTCGTCAAAGACTTAAGACATGAATTCACCAATACTATAAAGATGCATAGTGGGTGATCAGTCCACCAACATCTCCTTTATTCATGCCAATAACATCATTTGGCTGGTGAAAACCGTATTTTCATTTTATCTTATGAGCAAGACCGTTTTGTGAAAACATTCACAAGAATCTTCTGGTTCTTCAATAAATATTCACATAAATATTTATGTATCTTTTCGCATCATTATTGAACCAAAATGGTCTAACTGGTTCATGCCAAGTATTTTGTAAACTTCTGGTTTACGATATATTTATCTCCATTACATTAATTTCTGTGTAGTACAATCTATAAGAGGATGTAGATACTTTCTCTACAATGCTTTTACTGCCTTGAGAAATATTTATGTAAGTAAATTTAGCATTTCCTTTACTTAGTATCTCAAAATAACTTGTTTCAAAATTCCATAGATTTACCTTAAGAAAGATTCATCAATCTTACTTCGAGTGGAAACATAATCTTCTGGATGTTTCACTTAATATGAAATGTGAGATTCTTTAACTCTTCCCCTCGAGATGATAACACTACAAGTTTATCAATCTCGATTGAATCTCATATGAGAATCAACAAGATGCCTTACATGGGCCATGTATTCTTTCTTAGTTCCTTCTTACTTTTGAGACTTATAAGAATATAATACATTAAGAATTTTAAATTGCATTCTTATGTGCAATAATATTATGTACTCTTCGGGAGCATTCATATATATCCTCTTCTTGAACTTTCTAGAAGCTTTATACCTTGTATTGTACTCACAATAATTTTTTTTTATCTTTATGATGATTGAATCATATCTCTTTTATTACCATTTTTATTTTCTCAACTTCAGGTGAGAATATGAGTTCTAAAAAGAAACTATTTGATCTTGACCTTACATCAATAGCTCATTGTTTTATGAGTCTCAAGGAGACAAGATACAAGTATAAACTTTTTTAATCTCTTTTCTCAATCATGTGTCTGCTGGACAACATATATTTGTGAGAAAAAATGTATTCTCATCTTTGCATCATTAAAAATTTCTTGAGAAATTTTATTCTTAAACTTAACATCCAACTTAGTGGAGTTTTATTTATAGACTTCAGGTCTTTTAATCTTTAGATGCAAATCACACAATGAGTTTTAAGTAATCACTTCTGGTGATCATATATTTCTTTGGATCTTTCTCCAAAACTTATAGATCTTGAAAGGTCAAGCCTTCACCTTAAAACTCTCATCTATATAATAATAATGAAATATAAAATTTTGTAAACTTCAGGTTTACTATATCATAAACATCTTATTATATCAAGAAATAAATAATACTCATATAATAATTATCATATATATTCTATGCTATTTAACAAGGTTCTTATCCAACAAGTCAATTTACTAAACAAAATTGATATCACATATATCAACTTTCATGTAAATTATTTTACCTAATAAAAATTTTTTATTTACCTTGTAAATCGAATATGAAGCATGAAAAATAAAAATACTTATCTCGATAAGTGGAGATCGGAGATAGCGATGCTGTTGAAACACTTAATATTTTCCAGCTTGTTACAATCTCAAAAAATTATCTTTTAGAAAGAGCACATAGAAACCTGAACTATTTAAAATATTGCTCATGAAAACATGGCCATTATGTTAGTAAACATAAGTATTCAACATTAGAATATCAATACCAAAAACTGTTGGGTTACAATAAATTTCTGAGTACATATGTTTCAAGGAAATAGAAACTTAAATCATCATAATGTATACTCCATCAATATCAATGAACCGTAAAACATGTTAATACATAGTAGAAGAAGATATTTTGCTATATACTTAATAAGTCAATTTTGACCAAACCCACTTAAACCAATCATATATAAATCAAACGATTTCAGTACCAAAATATTTTGGTAAATCGACTAATGCTTTATAAGACTAAGTAAATAATATTACGTAAGATATATGTGTACCCAAAAATGTCAAGTTGTCAACCATTCATAAAATGTTCAATTTGTAATGCACTAAACCTAGAACTTGAGATTATGTGCATACATGTCATAGCGGCAAACTTTTTTTTTTTTTGACTAAATGAATCAAACTTAATGATTTTTCAGAGAAGACATGTTTTTATTCAGCCATGAAAGATTTCAAAGATAATATTGAATAACAAATTTGACTAATAAGTTGGTGACCAGATGATCATTAAATATCAAAGCCTATAAACAAAATTTAGTTACTACTTACATGTGATAGAAAAATCTGTAAATCTCGTGCTCAGATTAAACAATTTTATCATGATACTAATAGCATGCGACAGTAATAACACTATGCTTTATTGTTAAGATCAATACTAAATTGTACCAGAACGTCATGCGCTATAAACAATAACGATGTGCAGTTGTATGAATAATTATCAGTATACAGAGCATTAGCTCGTCGACAAGATCACACATTGATCGAATGATTTTTCATCCTCGGAATAAGGGCAAATCAATATTATCGACTAAAGCTCCTGAGCTCATATTATGTATAAGTCCATTTTTATAAACCATGAATTGATAATAAACACGATTTAAAGAAGGATTAGATATAGACTAGAATATAACAAAATAAGATCTATACCTATTAGTTCAAAATCGCTAGAACTTCGTGCTGATAACGTGTTGTGAGTAAAGAAGAGAAGACAAGAGAAGAGAGGAATTGGTGTGTCTTATTCCATGAATAATGAACTCCTTATATAGGATACAATAGCTTGGAGACAAAGATTAACTTGGAGTGGGGAACAAGTATATTTAGGACTTTCCATATGGACATCACTACAATATTTATAACACCTTCCAATTATGTTCTCTTTATTGGTTCAGCTGTAGAAACAAAAACTAGAATTAATCAACTAATTAAATTTTATTTAAAAATGAATATTGTACTTTTTAAAGAACCTAAATGAGTATTCAACCGTTGGTGGTGTTCTAGTATAATTACGAAAATTCCTCTTAGTTGTAAGAACAATGACCAAAGTTATGATTGACCAACTAAATTAGAGACTTGTAATTACTCAAGGACACAAGTCGAGAGTGAAGACAAGTCTGCAGATGTGAAAATATAGAATACTACAGAGATAGCCACCCAAAAAGAAATAGATATAAAGAAATTGACACCGAATATAATAAGTAGCAAAGGAAAAAAAAGAATATAATAAGGAGCAGGCTAGTGTTGAACCATACCACCCATCCATCTAAGCCATCTCACGTAGAAATAGTATAAAGTAAAAATATTCCCGTTGGTGTGATCACTTTTTATTTTAACAAAAACAAAGAAGCAGTCGTATATTGCGAGCAGCTCACAAAATCTAGATGCTTTAATTTTAAATTTACAAAAGTGGGTCCAGACTGGACCACATCTTATAGCTGTGAACAAAATACAGAGAGATTCATAAATAATACAAACAAAAGTCTTCAACTTGATAAATAAAACAGTTGTGTTTGTGCTGTTTCTCTCAACCATCTCAAATACCTTCCTATCTTTTTGTAAAATACCTTCCTATCTTATATTCTTCTTCTTGTTGTTGTTATGGTTGCTTTTTTTTTTTTTTTGACATCCAAAACTAACTATGATCTTGTTATGGTTGCTCTTGTTATGGTTGCTCTTGTTACGTTTTCATTATTAATGACTGGTTGGTAGCGTTTTTATTAGTTGGAATTACTTTGACGTACTATAATTTTAATCGAAAAAGCGAGTATTGTATAGATAGATATTTGAGTATGCACCGTAATGAAGTCTTTCTCAAGCCTAATATGAGAAATGCTATATGAATCGGAGCATTATAATGTTTTACTTATTTCCAATTCTTAATTGTATCAGGTTTTAGATCTTTTCTGTATTGTAATAACTCTCTTTTTTTTTGGTAAAACTGTATTGTAATAACTTTTTTCACAAAATTAACAAGATAAAAGGGTATGTCGACCTCATTGTCGTTTACGGTAGTTTGTAAGGGTATATTAATTTATTCATCGTTATTCACTTGCGATTTCATAACAAAATCGTAGACGAATGATATTGTTTTCGAAAGTGTTAACCCATAACACATTCAAAGTTAGAGAATGTGGGGTAACCTTGCCCTATTGTCTTTGAATTTAAATGCATGGGCAATATACTCTTTTTTTTTTTTGATAAAACAAATTCATTGAAGACATGGAGTAGTCTAGCGTTCTTCCCTTTCCGTGGGACTTGGAGTAGTAATAGCGACAACCAAACTTATTGTTATACTGACAACTGACGTATACTCCCGTGAAAATACTTTTCTTATGTATACAGTTTGGTAGATGGGGAAATAATCCACATACTTAATTATTTATATCCTTTAATTATATAATATATTTAATTATTTATATCCCTTAATTATATAATATCCATTCCTTAATGTTTTGATCCAAGTATTTTAGGTGCATACATACACACGGGCCCTTGTATATTTGTCTTTGCATGCAATATCTATGCATACATTATTTGTCTTTGCATGCAATATCTATGCATACATTTTTTTATATCTATGCATACATAACATAAATCTGTGGATCGGACGTGAACGACCAAACAACTTTTGACGCCGCAAAGGAAGACTTGATTTAGTTGATTCTATTCGCTCGTCGTATCCTATGAGGTGATTTCACTGCAACGTATGGTTTAAACTAATGAATCCCAAGTGATTTTAAAATTGATAAATGTAAAAGGACGTAGCATAGACACGTAAAGCACCCACTCTACGACTATGGTTTTAACTTTGACCGGCTCACTGTTATTCTCTCCACTTTTTATAATTTTGTTTGTTCAACTTATGATTTTGACAAAATTGCCTACCTAAGTAACTTCTTAGCCAACCAATAACTTGCAGATAGAACTTAAAGCGTTTCTGTCAGTCTGTGTCCATATAGATTTACGGCCACATAATTTGTCAACAAGCTAAGCTTTGCAGGTTGTGACAATGACAGACATAGTTGGACATATATATATGGCTAGAAATTGGAACGGGATCATGGCAATCGACTTGAAAATGCAATCAATTTCATAGTCATGATATTCATATATTTTAGTTGAGCGATAAGACTTTTGATCTATCATCAACTTTTCAATATATAAAGAACCTTTGTACGTAATCAAAAATAACAATATCAGAACCAAACTTAGCTAGACATCTACCGACATAAGTCGGTGTACAAAAAGAATCTACGTACCACATACATCACCTCCTCTTAACATGCGTTAACGGCCAAGATCCCTTCCCTGACTCTTCCTTGGACTATTTGTACCGTCCGATCATCCGCCAAATGCTGTTAAACCTGAACCTGGTTTAATATAACATTGATTAATTAAGACTTGTAACATTAAGTCTTATATAACATGATTGTTTTCGCATAAAATCTCTAGGCCTTGGCAACTATTTCTTCAAGTAATAGATGTAGCTCACTTTCATTGATGTGAATCTAATTTATGAGTTCTTATGTCTATATCTCAATTGTATGGTGTAGCCAGAGCTCATTCAACTCTGAAGGAGTGAGGGGTGCCGGTAACCATTTTTGGTATGCGTAGATAGCCAAGTGCTGTATTAGTTAGCTGGGCATCCAAGGTGAATGAATCCATCAAGATTTACGAATTCCATTTCAGTTATGGGCTAAGGAAACAATGGGTCTAAAACCCATAACCCTTTGGATGCCCAATAAGAAAAAAATAATAATCGTAAATAGAAAGGGCTTGCTCTTTTTATCATAAGCCTCTCATTTTGAATTTTTGATAGTGGCCTCATAACGGGCAACCAACCTCTAAGGTCGTTGAAAATTTTGTTATCATTTTTTTTAAACTAAAATTTTGTTATCATGTTTCAATCATTTTTGTTGATGGTGAATTAAATATATATTCGTATTGGTCGGTTGCGAGGCAACTTGGTTACAAGATTCTTATAAAGTATGGTATATTGGTCTACTCGTTTATACATACGTTTTGTCTGTATTCTTATAGGTATTCAATTTCAAATATACTGTCTATACGTTCTGTTATGATGTTTCAATCATTGCACGGGCTCTGTTCCGTATGTTAAAAATAAACATCATGCAGGCATGCAACGTCGCATTAAGTTTATGATAACAGCTGTCCACCGTATTGGTGTGTGACTGGTGTAATAACGATTTGACCGTGAAGTGCAAAAAGATAAGATGATTAACATTGTGTATTTATGGTCTTAAGCTAAATTTAATTTTTAGCTACTGTGCTTAATGATTTTTTTTTTAATTCTTGTTGTCAACATTGGGTTTTAATAATACAATGTTGATGTCCATAACAAATTGTTGAATTTCAATTTCCTCGAGTAGTACACAAACAATTTAAGTTGTTTTTTCTTGTGAAACATGTATTCAAATTAAAGGACCTAAAACATACATGGTATTGTTTTATAACTATAAAATTTGAGAAAGTATGTATTCAACCAAGCCATAGCTTATAATAAGAAACATAGCTTATAATAAGAAACGTTTAAGGTTTTTTTTTAATTATACTGGAATATTCTAACTTTATAGAAGTGATCTAGATTAGTTACGTATTGTCACATGTTGATTTTTTATCTTAATGATATGGAAATATTATTTTTTAATGGTCGAAACTTGAGTTGTAATTTTTGTTTTCGAATTAATCACCACTAAACCATGAACCTGGTTGAAAAGTCTAAGGTTATATTGTTATAAGTTATAACCAGCGAAGACAAAAGTTTATTATGTTAGTGGCTTTTTAGAGATTTGGTGGACAAATAATTATAGTGTTTTTTTGCGGAGAGATTTCAAAGTTCTGAATCCGGGAGAAACTAATAGTTACATAAAATAATATTGCGACGTGGAAAATTAAAGAAGCTAACGTTACGTAGTAGGTGATTCCTAAAATTATTGAATGGACTAAATAATCACATATAAAGGGGTGACAAAAAAATCACAGATAAAGGATAACTAAACTTAACTTAACAACAATATCATACGTAGCAGTGAAGACACGGACTTCAAATTATTTAAAATCTCTTAACAAATCTTTGCAACTTAAAATATCATTGTTACGTTTGGACTCGAATAAAACCGTAATTAGTAGTAGCTTAATACTCCATATGATTACTAACTAAAAAATGAATTAGCAAAAACGATACTATCAAAGATCTGTCACCCCTAATTTTATCACTAAACTTGAGAGTTGCTTAATTAAAGATTTAAAATTCATCTACGTTTTTAACCACATCTTATAACACGAATGAAATCAACAAACTTGACCTCATTTGGGTCAAAAAACTTATCATGACGTAAAATAACGAATTAATATGTCTATTCTTATTCCACTTACAATTACAATATTATTGAATATTAGAAATTTCATATACGGATTTTATTACTAAATCCAAACGTCACACCATGCTTGCTTTGTCAAGCTTTCTTATCTTCATTCACATGCATCTCCTCTCCCTTTCTAATAGCGTTGACTTTTGATAATCTCAAGATGCTTCAGTTTACGTGTCTTATAATCAAATAGCTGACCAAAACACCTCTATTATCTCTTTTCTTCCTCCTCTAAATCCCAACAAACCGCAACCGCCATGAACACCTTCCAACCGCCTCCACCTCCGCCGATTCCAGGCTACAACCACCTCCTAGGTACGGACGACATAGGTGGATTCAGATACGGAATTGGAGTCTCCATAGGAGTGCTCCTCCTCATCACCACAATCACCCTCACCTCCTATTTCTGCACACGTAGACAGCTCTCTTCTTCACCTTCACAAACAAGTCAAGATTCAACACGCGTTCACCATCACCACCACCACCATGTCATCCTCGACGTCGTGTCAGGCCTGGACGAGGACACCATTCAAAGCTACCCGAAGCTCCTCTACTCCGAAGCAAAGGGAAGCTCAACGTCGTCGTGTTGTTCAATATGCTTAGGAGACTACAAAGGGAATCATCTGCTGCGGCAACTCCCAGATTGTAACCATCTCTTTCACCTTAAATGTATAGACACGTGGCTTAGACTCAATCCTACATGTCCTGTCTGTCGGACTTCGCCGTTACCTACTCCTCTGCCCACTCCCCTCGCCGAGGTTGTCCCCTTAGCCTCCACCGTTGCCACTGAAGGTGTATGGGAAGACGATGATGTAGCAGAGCTGAAGTAGTTCATGAAGAGTGACATGAACTACTACATCAGAGAGGTGGTTCGTGAGAAGCACGTATCAAGACCGATGCATTAAAAGAAGATTTAATGAAGAGGGACATTAAAGGAAGACTTGAAGAAGAAGCAATCGATCTAAAAAGAAAAGGAAGATTGGCTTATTCGCTGAAGTAGAAGAAATGGAAAGTTTCCATTGGGTAGATAGATTAGATCTAGGGCTTCCTGAAAGATATATAAAGGAAGCGTTGGCAATGTGTTGCCGGTTAACACACAGGGAGAGCTTTTAGCAATAGAGAGTTTTGTACGTCCTAAGAAGGAGAAGCAAAGCATCTAGGGGTTAAGAGCTTAGGTGGTTCAGAGTCTGTCTTAGATCTCTGAACGAGTTGACTAGCAAACAAGTCGAGGTTTGTCTTGAGCTTGTTTGATTTATTGCTTTTAAGAAGAACGTGTAAGAGTTTTTGAAAGAATAAATATAGTCGTATTTCTTGGAATTGAATAACCCTGTACTACTGTGTGTTCTACATAGCGTAGCTTGTTTATCTTACATTAACAATTGGTATCAGAGCAGGTATCTGTGCTTTGTTTATTTAAACAGGTAGATCCTGCGGAGTAAGATGGATAGCTATCGCGAGTTGGTGATAAGTTCCAAGGTGATCCTTGAAGTAGGAAACTATGGATTCTGGAAGGCGCGCATGAAGGCTACAATCAAGGGTATTGACCCATTGGCGTGGAAGGCTGTGGAATCTGGTTGGAAATCACCTGTTGCAAGAGCCGAGGATGGAACAGACGTTCCAAAACTGGAGGAGCTCTGGACTGATGATGAGAACAAGATGGCTAAGTTCAATGCTCGTGCACTAACTGTCATACATTGCAGTGTAGCAAGGAAGCAGTTTGAACTAATTCAAGGATGCGAGGCAGCAAAGGATGCATGGGATATTCTGCAGAAGCATTTTGAAGGAACCTCAAAGGTTCAGAGTTCTAGAAAGGATATGCTTGCAACAAGATTTGAAGAGCTCAAGATGGAGGATAATGAATCTGTTGGAGATTTCAGCTCAAAGATTAGCTCACTAGCACAAGAAGCACTTACACTTGGGAAGAAATACAAAGAGAAGAAACTTGTGAAGAAGTTCCTGAGGTGTCTGCCGTCTAAGTTCATGGCATACAAAGCAGCTATGACCGTCTCCTGTAACACTGACGAGATGACATTTGATGAAGTGGTTGGAATGTTACAAGCTCATGAGATGGAAGTAGCTAGTGTGTCTGGTGGAATGAAGGAAAAAGGAATTGCGCTTGCATCAGTTGAAAAGGAGCCTATGGATGATAACGACCCAGTGAGTCTCCTGGTCAGAAGGTTTGATAGAGCTCTACGAAAAGTGGAGAATGGGCAGAAGAAGTTTAGCCAAGGTAGGAAGACGTCTGAGCCAGAGAAGAACTACAGGAAGAATGATGCTAAGTGCTATGAATGCAAGGGGTATGGTCACTTTCGAACTGAGTGTCCCACAGTGAAAAGAAGAGAGATTCAGTGTCATAACTGCAAGGGATATGGACACACTCAAGCTGAGTGCGAGTCGGATGGTAGGAGAAAGCCAGAAAAATCCATGATAGGAATCAATGACAGCGAGTCCGACAGCGAAAGTGAAGAGGAAGTGAACAACTTTGTGGCGTTTCTAGGAATCGTGGAGTGTGACTCAGGATCTGAGAGTGAGGCTGAGCAAGAAAATGACTTAGATGAAAGCTACAAGGAAGTTCGAGAGACGCTAGTGAAGCTGGGAACAGAGAATTTGGCATTGGCTAAAGAGAAGGCACGACTGGAAGTTGAAGTACAAGTGTTGAAGGATGACCTCAACAGAGAAGCTGAGTTGGCTAAGGAAAGTGTGAATCTGATTAAAGAAAAATTGGTCCTGTCTAAGCAAGCGGACGAGCTCAGAGAAGAACTACTGGCTGAAAGAAAGAGAGCAGCTGATCTTCAAGCTGAATTAGATCAGCAATATCGGAAGATTAAGATGCTCACGGGAACCAAGCAACTTGACAAGATTCTGAGCAGTGGAAGAACTGAAAACTCATTGATGGGACTTGGTTACACTGGAAGACAGAATAGCTCAACAGGTACAACACGCTTTGTGTCTGGAGGTTTTGCGCATGCTGAAGAAGCTAAGACACAAACTACTCCAGCTCAGATAAGTGGATGTTTCTTCTGTGGGAAGTTTGGTCATTACAAGAGATATTGCTACAAGTATCTGGAACGGGTCAAACAAGTATGGAGACAACACAAGTTTTGGAGAATAGGGAAGACTTCTCGAGGCTGGATGAAGAAAACCGACTTGTATCCTAAGATAGTGACTGAGCCGAGAAGCACCATACGATGTAACATGGCGCGAGTGTCAAGTGATTCTGAATCTGAGGAACCATGGTACTTCGACAGTGGATGCTCTAGACACATGACAGGAAACATTGAGTATCTAGACAAAGTGTCAAAAGTAAAAGGAGGAAAGGTAACCTTTGGAGATGGAGGATGTGGTGTCATTCAAGGCAAAGGTACAACGTGTAACTCAGAAGTACCTAAATTGGTGAATGTCTACTTTGTCAAAGGATTAAAGGCTAATCTGATCAGCGTGAGTCAACTGTGTGATGACGGACTTACGGTGTGCTTCTCAGCAATTGATTGTCGTGCCATAAACCAACATGGTGTAACAGTACTACAAGGTGTGAGATCTGGCAATAACTGCTACATGTGGGAAAAGAAGGTTAAGTGCTTGTCAGCTCAAGGGAATATTGATCTATGGCACAGACGTTTGGGACATATGAACTTCAGGAATCTAACGAATCTAGTGTGCAACGACTTGGTTCGAGGAGTACCCAAACTCAAGATCGATGACAAGATTGTGTGTGGTGCATGCAATGAGGGAAAGCAAGTCAAGATACAACACAAAAAGGTACCAGATGTTCAGGCAAAGGCACCATTGGATCTAGTTCACATGGATCTCATGGGTCCTATGCAAACCGAGAGTATCGGAGGAAAGAAGTACGTGTTTGTACTAGTGGATGACTACACCAGGTTCACTTGGGTTCGTTTTCTCAGGGAAAAGTCAGAAGTGTCTGAAAGTTTCAAAATCTGGGCGCTTCAACACATAAATGAAAAGGGAGGAATCAAGAAGATACGCAGTGATCATGGAGGAGAATTCGAGAATGAAGCCATGACTACCTTTCTTGAATCAAGAGGAATAGCTCACCAGTTTGCAGCACCTTGGACACCTCAGCAAAATGGAGTGGTTGAACGAAAGAATAGAACTCTACAGGAAATGGGAAGAGCAATGCTCCATGGTAACAAGATAGCCAAGAGGTTCTGGGCTGAAGCACTCAGCACGGCGTGTTACACAATCAACCGTGTGTATGTCAGAAAAGGGACAACAAAGACACCATATGAGATGTGGACAGGCAAAACTCCTAATCTTAGTTACTTTCATGTTTTTGGATGCAGGTGCTACATACTGAATGACAAGGACTACCTTGGGAAGTTTGACTCAAGAAGTGATGAAGGATTTTTTCTGGGTTATGCACAGTCTAGTTCAGCATACCGAGTCTACAACAAACGGACAGAATCAATTAAAGAATCAGTTAATGTTGTATTTGATGATTTGTCTGTGGTTGTAGGTGATGACATGGGATCAGATGAAGAGGAAGAAGGTGGATCATCCATAGCTGCGACTGAAGTCATTGAGGAAGGACCGATCTCAGATACAGTACCGCAACCAGTGATTCAGCAAGTTCATCGCAATCATTCGAAGTCTGATGTGATTGGAGGAATTGAAGAAGGACGAAAAACGCGTGGAAAGGTGATCAACTTTAAAGAAATGGTGCAGTTCGCATGTTTCGTTTCATCAATAGAACCTAAGACACACACTGAAGCACTACGTGATGAATATTGGATTGTCGCGATGGAGGAAGAACTTGAGCAATTCACCAGGAACGATGTGTGGGAACTGGTTGCTAGACCTAAAGGAGTAAACGTGGTTGGCACTAAATGGATATTCAAGAACAAGACTGATGAGCATGGAGAAGTAGTTCGTAACAAGGCAAGGCTTGTAGCTCAAGGATACTCACAGATTGAAGGAGTAGACTTTGAAGAAACCTTTGCCCCAGTTGCAAGATTGGAATCCATTCGGTTATTTCTGGGAATGGCGTGCATTCTGAATTTCAAAGTGCATCAAATGGATGTGAAAAGTGCTTTCCTAAATGGAGTCCTTCAGGAGGAAGTCTATGTTGAGCAGCCAAAGGGATTTGAGGACCCAGTGCATCATGATTATGTGTATCGACTGAAGAAAGCATTATATGGGTTGAAGCAAGCACCGCGTGCATGGTATGAACGACTCACAAGGTTTCTGTTAGAAGCGGAGTATATCAGAGGGAGTATAGACAAGACGCTGTTCTTCAAGGAAGTTGGAAAAGAGATAATCATTGTTCAAATCTATGTGGATGACATTATCTTTGGAGGCACGTCACAGAAGCTGGTGGATGAGTTTGTTCAGAATATGACTCAAGAGTTTGAGATGAGCATGTGTGGTGAACTGAAGTACTTTCTTGGACTTCAAGTGTCTCAGTCAGAGAAAGGTGTCTTCATATCTCAGAGTGCATACGCTAACAGTTTGGTAAAGCGATTTGGTATGGAGAACTCCAAAGTGTCTAAGACACCCATGAGTACATCACTGAAGCTGGCACGAGATGAAGCAGGAGAAGATGTGGATGTCAAGCTCTATCGAGGGATGATTGGCAGTCTATTGTACTTAACTGCGAGTCGACCGGATTTGTCATTCAGTGTCGGTGTGTGTGCACGATATCAAGCTAAGCCAAAGGTATCACACCTGAATGCAGTTAAGAGGATCATCAAGTACGTCAAAGGAACAGAGAGCTTGGGCGTGTATTACTCGAAGAATTCCAACAAGAACTTGGTGGGATACTGTGATGCTGATTGGGCAGGATGTGCTGATGATAGAAAGAGTACCAGTGGAGGATGTTTCTTTCTTGGAAACAATCTTATCTCGTGGCTGAGCAAGAAGCAGAACTCTGTATCACTCTCTACGGCGGAAGCAGAATATATTGCCATGGGTAGCTGTTGCTCACAACTTATCTGGATGAAGCAGATGTCAGCTGATTATGGAATGCAATCGGGTCCCTTTCTTGTGTATTGTGACAACAAAAGTGCAATTGATATCTCGAGGAATCCGGTCCAACATTCAAGGACGAAGCACATTGACATAAGGCACCACTTCATCAGAGAATTAGTTGAAGACAATCAGGTAGTAATCGAACATGTAGTTACTGATTTGCAGTTGGCTGATATATTCACTAAATCTCTTGAATTTAATCGATTTATCACATTAAGAAATGCAATTGGTGTGTGTAATCTTGATTGTTGAGTCAAGTTGTGCAGAGAATAGTGCAGGTGCTGATTCGGGATGTACATATGATTCAGATTGGTTTTGGAACCCGAGAACGCTGTGGAAAAGAGCTGCTTGATATGCCGTCAATGTTGTAATGGTACAGGTTTCACGTCAATCTGTGGCCCCCCCCCTCTCAATAAAAAGAGCCAGCAATGATACAGAAAGATGCTCAGAAAATAAAAAAAAAAAATTTTGATTGATTCATGATGGGAAACAACAGGGGTTTCACAGCACGAGAATAAAGAATGAAAACCGGCAGCATTGATGAAGGCATATCAATGTGAAAGCTAGCCATAAAAAGACAATCGGCTGCACCAGAATATAAGATCTAGGAAGAGTTATATGTGCAGCTTGAATCACGCACTGAGGCAACTCGTGAAGCACTTCACACAAATGGTAACTGAACTGAATTGATCTAATGCTTTATAGTAATCTTGATTCAGCCAATTGTGAGTTGTGACTTGTGTTTTATTACTATCTTGAAAGTCTGATGATACATTAATAATTCACGAATGTGCCTAATGTTTGTGTGTTTGGATGAGAGAAATTAAAATGTTGTAGGCATGCAAAGGAGAGGATAAAAAGTCAGGGACCAGATCTGCAATATCAGAAAAAGTTGATTCAGTTTTATTCCGTTAAGGGAAGTAGTGGGGAACAAGCCCTAGAAAATCTCCATCGTGCTTAAGAAGCTCAATCTCGCAGCCTCTCTTCACCTCTCACACGATTCTCACACAGAAACTGACATCTATCATGGGGAAAGGAAAGAAATCAGCTCAACAAGCCGAATCATCCAAGGAAGAAAAGCATGCAGAGGCTGAAGGAAGTCGAAGGTTACTCGCTGATGGCGAACCTGAATCGCCTCCACCGAGAAACGATATGCCCGTCTCCGATGCACTCCCTGAGGTCACCGAGGAGCTTGACTCATTCAATACCGCTAATGAGAAAGCCCCTTCAGAGGAGAGCGATGAAAGGACTCCAGGTCTTGGAGAGGAGCCATCTGTGAAGGTTCCTGAAGCAGATCCGCAACCGCAAATCGGATCCACTGGTGCTGCCATTCAAGATGTTCCGGTCACTGCTAAATCACCAGAAGAAAAGGATGAATCTGCTCTACCTCTGGCGATCATTGAAGTTGAGAAGGAGCTAAGTGAAGCTGAGTCTGATTCAGCCAAGAAAGTGGACGATGAACCCAAGGATGATGCTGTTACTGTGGATTCTGAATCAGATGAAGCTTCCCAGAAGGAAAGGAGGAAGAAACGGGTGCTGAAGAGATTAGGGTTGCGCTCTGGGAAACAGAGAAAGACAGGGGAGTCTAGTACACCAACTCAATCTCAGTTTCTCACACCAGAAGATGCAGCCAAGTCTCCATATTTGGCTAAGGAAGCAGGAGCCTCGCCTCAGCTGAGATCGAGAAGGTCTGGTGATAAAAGTGCTGAACCAATGCCTCCTCTCATCAAGAAAAGGTATGATCAGTTCCTTAAGCGTAAGGTACTTGCTGAGCGTTCGGTGGATCTGAAGGAAGCTGATCAGTGGGGTTACTTGGCCGTTATCAAGAAAGGATCTATGGAATCAACTGTCTCGAATCTTGCAGTGTATGTTGAGCAAGTTGTAGCTGAGTTCTATGCAGGTCTGCCGAGTACTAAAGCTGAAGCGGATGTTGATGAAGTGGTTGTCTCTGTACGGGGACAAGAGTACAAGTTCTCACCTGCGCACCTCAATAATGCCATAGATTGGGAACCACTTACTGAGGAAGAAGAGGAGGAAGCCGCAACGTTGGATGATATCTCGGTAACTGAGTTAGCTTCTTTCATCACCGGAGATACAAAGACAGAATGGGATGGTCTCACTACAGCGGACCTTACTCCATGCTACGGGGCCTTGATGATCATAGCTGCATACAACTGGATTCCCTCGACTCACAAGACATATGTCTCACTTGAGAGAGCAAGACTGATCTACAAGATGGCTCATGGAGTCCGTGTTGGTTTGGGGAAGATGATGTTCAGACAGATTCTTAATCTTGGAGTGATTCAAGTCAATGATGCCCGCTGGTTGATCTTCCCTCGCTTGATCATGGCACTTCTTCAAAGTCAGCAGGCGGTTCCATCCTATCCTAGTGACAAGCTCCAACGTCCGGTTCTCTACAAGAAGGATAAACGAGTGGGCGAGATCTATGAGCAGAGACTGGCAAAAGGAAAGGGACCAGCTAAAGCTGAACCAAAGAGAAGCTCTGCAAGGACAACCCGTCAGGCATCTCCTGCTCCGATCCCTGCTCCACGAACTGCTACACCAAGCTCCAGAACTGCACCACGTCGTGTATCCCTTTATGAACTTGGATCAGTTGCCATCCCTCAAGGACCACTCAGCCGTGTTGATTTGCAAGTGGCACTACAGGACACAACACGAGCCCTTCAAGCGCTAGCTGAGATAGTTCAGGATCTTCAGAGTGCTGTAGCAGGTTAGTATCCCTATCCTTATGAATATGTGAGGTATTTTTCTTGGTGTTTTTAATCCGTGTGCTCACAAGCAGGGGGAGAAGAAGAAGACTAGGATGTAGAAGACCAAGATTGTGGGGGAGCTGTGTTTTGTTGCTTTGTTTTCATGTCTATGTTATTTCAATTGCACCACTTGTTGCAATTCCTTGTTATCCATGGCTAAGATTATGGGGGAGCATTTGCATATGCTATCTTTTGATATTATGTTTTACTTTGCTTAAACCCGGTTTTAGGATAATATAAGTATGTTCTTAATTGTCTTGAGTTGGTTGGATTAACGTTTAGACATATATACTGGTGCTGTTGTGTGTGGTTGGTTCTTGTCTTCTATCTCAGGTACTTGTGAGACGACGAATTAAAAAGGGGGAGATTGAAGGTGTATGGGAAGACGATGATGTAGCAGAGCTGAAGTAGTTCATGAAGAGTGACATGAACTACTACATCAGAGAGGTGGTTCGTGAGAAGCACGTATCAAGACCGATGCATTAAAAGAAGATTTAATGAAGAGGGACATTAAAGGAAGACTTGAAGAAGAAGCAATCGATCTAAAAAGAAAAGGAAGATTGGCTTATTCGCTGAAGTAGAAGAAATGGAAAGTTTCCATTGGGTAGATAGATTAGATCTAGGGCTTCCTGAAAGATATATAAAGGAAGCGTTGGCAATGTGTTGCCGGTTAACACACAGGGAGAGCTTTTAGCAATAGAGAGTTTTGTACGTCCTAAGAAGGAGAAGCAAAGCATCTAGGGGTTAAGAGCTTAGGTGGTTCAGAGTCTGTCTTAGATCTCTGAACGAGTTGACTAGCAAACAAGTCGAGGTTTGTCTTGAGCTTGTTTGATTTATTGCTTTTAAGAAGAACGTGTAAGAGTTTTTGAAAGAATAAATATAGTCGTATTTCTTGGAATTGAATAACCCTGTACTACTGTGTGTTCTACATAGCGTAGCTTGTTTATCTTACATTAACAGCCACCACCAGGATGTCCTAATTATTCGCTTTCATAGCTGGATAATCCTGAAACGAAGTCAAGCCTAATCTTCGGGGTATTATTCTTCTTGAATTCTTGTTTAGTTCCTTGTATATTTTGATTTTTTGGTCACTAACTGATCATTGTATATATTCGCTGGATCCAAATATCTCTAAATGAAAGGAAAATAAGGATAAATTTTACATTTTTGTTCGATAAAATGCTTTGATTTTGTCTTTTTGTCAAGTTGAACTCTACATACGTACCAAGAGAGAATAAATTAAGTCGTGTTGAAAATCGTGGAGAGGGACTTGAAATATGTTTATTATTATTTGTACCAAAAAAGAAGAAATATGTTTATACATTTTTCGATTGTATTGAACTTTTGGTTTCAAATAAAATATTTGAGACGTTAATTAAAAAGAAAGACAAGTTGATTACATACACGGATGCAACTAGTAAATGACAAGATGTGGAATGGTTGATTCCATTAATTCCATAATTTTTTATACCATTTGCTATGAATAGAATGGGATGTTCTCTATCAATTCTAAATAATTAGATAAAATATAAAAAAACTATTTTCTAACAAATCTTTTCATGAATAACTGGAATGAATTCCGTTTTATTTTTTGCATTATTCCATTTCTATAATTTTATTTCTTTTTGTTCTATTAATTTTATTTTAATTTACCAGCCAAATCAAACTAAAAGTAGATATCTCAGCAGTGTTTTTGCCTTATTTGGTGACACCGGCCAGCATATAAGATATGAGAAAACTTTTAAGAGGAGTATAAAACGTTCAGTCAAAAGAAAAAAGAGATATAAAACGTTGACCCAAAAGATATAAACGAAACACTCGAACACGACTTTTGTATCGAATCCCAACTGGCTGAAATTAAGCAGGTTACTGATCTTGCCCTTTATTTATATTTCAAGCATCCGAGAGATAATATTATAATAATATCACATCAAATTTACACTTCAAAAAGGTGCGTGAAGGCACGCGCTTCTCTCAAATTGAACTCAGAGGCGACTCCGAAAACTTAAATTCACAGCATCAAATCGGCGGCCATTCTACCGTTGGGGATCTCCGTCGCCAGCTCAGGTTCAATTGAAGCCTCTCATCTCTCTATCTTGAAGATTCTCCCTGTTCTCAAGAAATGACAATCTCCTCCACCGGTTTGGCCGGTGAAGCTCTCGATCCACCACCACCACCACCTTCCATTGCTCCTCTTGCTTCTGTGACTAAAACTCACGGCTCTTCTGTTGCTGCCGTTCACGACTCCTCCGTCGTTGTCGTCCACGACTCCTCCGTCGTTGCCGTCCACGACTTCTCTGTTACTGCCGTCCACGACTTCTCTGTTACTGCCGTCCACGACTCATCTCCCTTCACTGCTGCTACTGATGTTGCTGTGGTTACTACTGTCGCTACTACCACAGATGTCGATGTTGTTTCTACTGTTGTTGACGTTGCTCAGCCACCGGCAGGCTCTGATCTTGATGACGATGAACTTGACGAAGATGAAGAAAATGGTTTTATTCCGTCCTTGGGTGCGTGGTCGAAGCCTCTTCACTTCACTCCTCCTCCAACTCCTCCGGAACCTGCAACTCCAAGGCTCGGAATTTCAGAGGCTGTTAAATGTCAGATAGCTTCGTTTTGGCCGACGATTGGTGAGTCAATCGTTAATGGTCCCAAGACTAAGAAGGGACAGAAGTTATTCTCTGCACAAGCTAAACCGCAACTGCCCGTAAACACAATTCCACCTCCGGCGCTTAAAGAAGATGGTAGTCTTCGTTTCCCATGGGCTGCTCGTATGAACCAATCCTCCAGGAACCTCTTCCGTGCTACTGAACCGACTTATCGTCTAGATGGCACGCCTCAGGTGACGATACCCTCCAAGGTTCTTAGATTAGGACCAGAAAACAATGAAGAATATGTTGTTGGACAGTTTCATAGGTGCTCAAGTCCTCCTGCGGGTCTTGTACATGCAGTATTAAATAGGTTATGGGGTCGGGAGTGTAGGATCACTTGCAAGAAGTTAGGGGATTCGTCGTTTTTGTTCCATATTCCTCATGAAAATACTCGTAAATGGGTTATTCAACGAGGCGTGTGGCATGTTGATGATTGCTTACTCTTTGTGGCCCCTTGGAGTCCTGTCAACTCTTTCAAAGTACCTGAGATCTCTACTTTACCAGTATGGGTAAATGTTAAAAATATTCCAGACTCTTGTTTCTCTAGGCTAGGAATTAGCCACATAGCTTCGGGTTTAGGAGAGCCAATGCTTACTCACAAACCTCGGTTAGATCCAACAAATATGGGAGTAATATCTACTTAGTAGAAGTTGAGTACACTTGGATTCCTAGTTCATGTGAAAGGTGTGGTGGACTAGGTCACAAAGAGAAGAGGTGTCTGCTACCGCCTGTGCCGCACGATTCTGCTCCTGTTACAAAAGAGTCTCAGGTCACAAATGAAGATATCCCAATAGTTGACATTGTCCATCTGGTGCAAAACTCCTCCATAACTCATCTAGAGCATGTGGAGCCGAACTCTCGTTCACACACTACCCATCAATCATTTGAGACTTCCAAAAAGTCATTGGTCACTTTTTCTTCTGAGGATGCTCCTGTCACACATTCGCATGAGGTACACTCTTCCTCTTGCTCTCAGTTTGAAAATACTTTACCCATGTTAGCAGCCAAAAAATCTGCGCCAACTCAGTTACTTATTATGGAAGACATTCCATCAAAATCTATCATTTTGGAAGACTCTTGTGCTTCTGAAACTGAGCAACAAATTGTCCCTCGTTCTCCTCTCACTCTTGATCATCAACGACTCTCTATGGAACCGGAAACTCCGCTTGCATATGGAAAAAGGTACTGGTTTTGATGTGGTTGGAAACTCATCTAGTTATACTGTAACTAGAGGAGGAAGGGCAATAAAACCAACACAGAAAATTCAAGAAATGGGATGGACAAATGTTAGTGGAAGAGGTAAACGAGGTCGCCGTGGCCGAGGAAACCACAATCACTAGCTAATGTCTTTTTCATCTTGCTTTCTAGGATTCAAATGTGAATCTTTATCTAAGGTCTTTAAATAGCCTTTTTATTTGTCGCACACTTTATCAGACTTATGAGTGAAAACTCATACATGTTTCTTCTTGCATTTTTTCAAAAAAAATATCACATCAAATTGATTTTATACATATATCTTTATTTTTCAATTGTGAGTTATCAACGAAAACTTTGTAAATATATACACATTTCATAGACCTTGGCATTCGAAATTATTCACATGTAGTTTCCCACTTAATTGCATATATAATTCTTATCCATTTGTAACAAATAGGATTTAAGTTTGGAATGGAATGAATGTGTTCCCTTTCTCTTCAAAACTAATTCTCTCAAATCACAATCTCCTTCCCATTAACACTCAAATGAACAGTTGGAAATCATGTTCATAGTTCTACACATATGATCCGCGAACGCGATGGTGAAAAATACTGCGATAGCGAAATAGCGATGTGCCTATGAGAGTCTCTTCTAGAACTCATTCACATACACCCAAAAATAATATGATTCGAAACATTTCCAGCTTTAATATATACATGTTTCGTTAAAAAGGTTCAAAATAGTTTTATTGCATTTCTATAAATCAATTCAAATTTCACATCAGAAATTTAGCCAAATATTAATATATTATTTATAGCCAGGCTAAAAGTAATGTATGAAGAAAAATCTAAAAAACAAATTTATACGGGCTTTAAATGTTGGATCCAAAATAATAAATATCATAATAAAATGGGCTTTGTGAGCCCAACAAATTATAAATACAAAAAAAAGTTTCTCGAGCCTTAACGTGAAAAAGGTGAATACGAAAATGTTAAAGCCTTTGTGAGCCCAACCTCTTACGTGTCTGGTTCGGTAAAGTCGGTTTGACGAATATCCCCACAAAGCTCGCGATTTATAAATTAAGAAGAAAAAAAACACACCTGAGGCGCTGTAATAGTGTGAGGGAAGAAGAATCCAGAAACAAAATATCGAAATCTCATCGATAATAATTAAGATCATGGGTTGGGTCTGGAGAGACGACGATTCATCCTCTTCCGACGCCGGTAGTAACGACGTCACCGATCACCAACCACTCGGAGGTTCCGCCGGCGAAGTCAATTGCTCAACCTCAACGGTGGTGAGATCGAAGTGCAAGACGGAGGAGGTGGAGCCTGGGAAGTTCGTCAGGAAGTGCGACAAAACCGAGGAGATCCTCCGCCACTGTTTCGGCAAGTGAGTTGATTTTTCTGATCCCTTTGTCGGAATCTTCTACTTATGTATTGTCTAAATATCAAAAAAGATTTTAAGTTTTGGCTTCAGAGGGAGTGTATTGGTAAGAGTTAACGTATTGTGTTTGATTATCTCTTTGTTGTGTAATGATGAATGGGCACATGGTTTAAGATTTTACAAGGATGATGTCTGAAAATGTTTGATCCTCTTGTCTTACTAATGTCTTGTGCAGTCTGAGTTCGAGATAGTACCTTTCCACTTCTCCTTTGTGATCACTAAACTGATTAATTCTCACTATGTTCTTCTGTATATCTGTTTTTCAGGCCCTCTGAAGTCGTCCAATCCACCACAGAGCACACAGAAGAAGATGTCACAGACCAGATGGTACGTGGATCTTCATCTCTCCCAAACCAGTTTGAGGAAAACCCGCTAAACTTTCCAGGACTCCGCAGCGATCTAGACGACATTGAGGGCCACTTCTTTACCGGAATAAAAGGTTTCTTTGAAGCCGCGGAAGAGATGAGAAGCAGCTTGTTCGATATCATGGGAGACCGAGACCATTATCACTCAACCACCAAGAAGGGTATACCCATCGAAGACCATCCGAAGCTAGAGGAGCATCGCAGCAACGACAAAGACGTCACGAGACAGCCATTCTCCTCGGGAGATATTGATCTCTCGAGCTTGGCCAAGGACGTTTGAGAATGAGTCTCTCCTTCATTGTTCTTTCTTTGACATATACAAAAAGAATCTTTAATTATAATGCGACTTTAGTAGAGAAGCGTTTTGATGTTAGCGGCGTCCACGTTTTTTGCTTAGTGCTCATCTCTAATTCTATATCACTAATACTATGTATTAATATGTTTTGTCTTTTTTAATCGTTACCCAAGTACCAACCAAGAACATGTTATTACAATCAGTCATGCCTGAAAGATTACCATATAGTTGTTCATAGTTTTCATTAAATGTTAATAAATAAATAAATAAAGTCAAAAGTATTGGTAATGAAGTAGAATTAAAGATTCGAAATCTAACCTTACGGTTTTTGGAAGATTTGTTACCATTTTGTGGCAGGAAGTAACATAGAAAAAAAACAAGAAAATAATAATTATAATAATTTCAGAAAGAAAAAAACAAGGACCGAACTGGTTAACCGATGAATGCTGCAACAGTTAGACACAACCTCAGAGTCGTATGTCATTAGATGTTTGTTGAGAAAGAGAATAAATAATTTTAATTGAGGAAAAAATAAAGAAGCCAAAAACCCTAATAAAAATTCCAGTCACGACGTGAGCCCCAATTCCATTTTCCTCAAATCGTCTTCCTTCTCATCAAATCAACGCTCTCTTTTTCTTCAACGTTTTGCATTTCTGATATGATTTGTAGAATGTTCTGATATCTAGATCTTTCTCTCTCTCTCTCTGTGTTAGATCTCTAGGAGATTTGTCTGTATGATTGTTGTTGGAAGTGGTTATGGTGTTTAGACAGGAGAGATCTGTGTCTGTATAGAGGATAAGGTTAGGGTTATTTTCTCTTGCGTGAAACGGAAGGAAGGGACTCTTTTTATCTTTTTTGCGTTTCCTTAGGTTTTGTTAGAAAAGATGGGGAATGTATGTGTTCATATAGTCAGCAATTGTGTGGATACGAAATCAAACACATGGGTTCGTCCCACAGATCTCATCATGGATCATCCAGTGAAGCCGCAGCTCCCTGACAAGCCTCCTCAACATATGTTGATGCACAAGGATGATGATAAACCCAAGGTTGAAGATGGAGACCCTAGGTTACTTGAAGAGAAAGCGTCAACGAGTGTTGCAAGCTCAGATTCTCAAGGAAGCAAGACTGAGACGAGGAAGCGCAGTGAAGAAGAAGGAGAAGAAGAAGAGGAGGAGAGGAAGAAGCGTGCGGGTAGGATAGCGTGTGGGAACAGCAAGAGGAAACCTCACAACGTGAGGAGACTTATGAGCGCAGGGTTGCAAGCAGAGTCGGTGTTGAAAACGAAGACAGGGCATTTGAAGGAATATTATAACTTGGGTAGCAAGTTAGGTCACGGGCAGTTCGGGACGACGTTTGTGTGTACGGAGAAAGGAACAGGGGAGGAGTACGCGTGCAAGTCGATACCAAAGAGGAAGCTGGATAACGAAGAAGACGTGGAGGACGTGAGAAGAGAGATTGAGATAATGAAACATTTGTTAGGTCAGCCTAACGTGATCTCCATCAAAGGAGCTTACGAAGACGCGGTGGCTGTTCACATGGTGATGGAGCTGTGCAGAGGAGGTGAGCTGTTTGATAGGATAGTGGAGAGAGGGCATTACTCCGAGAGAAAAGCTGCTCATCTGGCTAAGGTCATACTTGGTGTGGTCCAGACTTGTCATTCTTTAGGTGTGATGCATAGAGATCTTAAACCTGAGAACTTTCTATTCGTCGATGATCAAGAGGATTCGCCTCTTAAGGCTATTGATTTCGGGTTGTCTATGTTTGTCAAGCCTGGTATGTTCCTTACAAAAACATCTTTGTTCTGTTTTGCTCTGCTTTGCTCTGTTTTCTCTGTTTTGCTCTGCTTTGCTCTGTTTTCTCTGTTTTGCTCTGTTTACATGAAATGTATGTTGTTGTCTGAAGGAGAAAACTTCACGGATGTGGTTGGTAGTCCATACTACATTGCACCTGAAATTTTGAACAAGGACTATGGTCCTGAAGCAGATATTTGGAGCGCTGGTGTGATGATTTATGTGCTACTCTCCGGCTCAGCTCCTTTTTGGGGTGGTAAGATTGTTAACTTTTACCACAAACTTTTATATGTTTTTGGAGGTGTTCTTATGTGTGCTATTAATCTAAACAGAAACGGAAGAGGAAATCTTCAATGAGGTTCTGGAGGGTGAGCTTGATTTGTCATCAGATCCATGGCCACAAGTTTCTGAAAGCGCGAAAGATTTGATCAGAAAGATGCTTGAGAGAGACCCTAAAAAAAGACTTACTGCTCAACAAGTGTTGTGTAAGTCATTAGGATCATGAAACTTCATAGTTTAAGCAGATATGAAGCTTAATCTTCGTTTTTTTATTTCAGGCCATCCTTGGATTAGAGATGAAGGAAATGCACCAGATACACCTCTTGATGCAGTTGTATTGAATCGCTTGAGGAAGTTTTCAGAAACAGACAAGCTCAAGAAGATAGCTTTAAAGGTATACTTCAAATATTTTGATTTTTGGATGGTTTTGATTTGAAAAACTCTCTTTAATTCGTGTTTCACTTGCAGGTGACTCTGGAAACGCTTTCTGAGGAAAAGATTCACAATCTGAGAGAAGCTTTCAAGATTATAGACAGTGAGAAGAGCGGGAGAGTAACTTATAAAGAACTCAAAAGCGTTCTTGAAAGATTCGACACAAATCTTGACAACTCTGACATCAGTGGTCTTATGCAAACGCCAGTAAGCAACACTATGGTCTCATTATATAGATTTACTGGTCAGGAAATATTTATGAGTTTGCATCACTGATGTTCTTACACATGGATGAATCTTCTTGTGATCACTTTTAGATGAATGAGCATATGGAAGACACAATAGACTACGAGGAATTCCTAGCGGCTATTGTAAGACTTAAAGAATTACAAGACGAGGAAGCAAATGATCGTTTAGATTCATCAACAAAAGTGTAATGAAGTTGTCTGAAGAAGTGTAATGAGTAATCAAAACTGATGATGATGATGATGATATGTAAGTGAATGTGATGCATTCACTCATTTTTCACATTCTTGACTTGTAGCCTCTTTAATCTAATGTTAACTGTTATAAAACTGATAAGATCTCTAGTGTTTTCAATACTTCAAAACTAATATTTGTTTAGATTTAGACTTGTAGGAACTAGGAAGTCACAAAAGGGCTGCAACAGATTGAAATATGAGGGGCAGAAGGAGAAGAGGGACAAAAAGAGGGCAGGCACAAGAAAGAAGGTTGATGGATGGAAAGACCAATAACTATGTAGGTTCTTTTTTATTTTGTTTATGATATGTTTTAAAAAAGTTTAGAGCAAAAAATAAAAAGCTATGTTTGTATATATATAAAAGTTGTTGTAGAAGAGATAAGGAAACACAACTTAAACTCAGGTGATGTTGATGCTTTCAATACTTCTAGACTATATTGCCTGTGCCTTTGATAGTTTGGTGAAGCATGATCCGACTTCTTTTCTGGTTTTATACAAAATTTTACAGAAAGTTGGAATATTAATTTAAAGTACAGTTTGATTATTCGTATACCTAGCCAAATGACATAGCTGAATAGTATTTGTAAAAGAAATTTCTTACATAAGAAATATGCGTGAATGTTGTAACTTGTAACTAAGATTAAAAGCTACTGCAGGCCAAGAAGTCGTAGCTCACATTCTTGTTGCTCTATTTTCTTGTCAAACTTTATAAAACGTAAGCAACACAAAAACTTACTCCATATTATGTATCAGTTATCAAAGTATTGATTGTGTTAATGCGGTTGTCAAATGTATCATATTTATCAAGGGGGCTTAATCATCAAGTGAAGTAATACTAATTTTGAAAATATTAAATAGACCCTACACAAAGTGAAAGGCAACAAATATACTTCCGGACCGAAGTCAGAACAACTAGAGTAAAACTGATCCCGTCAAACGCTTGAACTAGCTTTCCTTTAACAAAATATAAAAGAATTGATTTCTCCCAAATAAAAACCAAAAGGGAAATGAGCAAAATCTCTAGTTGTAACAAGAGGAAACAAGATAACACACGTTAAATAAAGTTAAACTTGTAAATCTTCATCTTTTTGACCTCGAGGAACCGGGACCAAGCTGGGAAAATAAGTGCAATGCAAAGGCCAAGATCCAACCACAGAATCTATTCGGACTTTGTTTATCAACTTGCTTTCCCCAAAAACATAAATCCAAGCCTGACCAGTTTCATCACAAGAACACACGACAAGCCTTTTATCCTCGATGAAGTAACTTGGCTGCTGAGAGTAGAAATTGGTTGGTACTAAACTGGGAAAGCTAGGAATTGACAGTGTTATGAAGTTCACCCAAACCACATCACGACCATCCTCAACATTAACCTTGTTCTTGGTCACCCAAATCTCAGTCTTCTTTGTTACATTGCATTGCTTCAACAACGAAAACCGATCTCCCTTAAAGCTCCTAAGGACAAGGGCATCGCGAACATGGCTCTTCCCACATGGTAGATCACAAAATCTATAGAATCTTTCCTTCGAAAAATTGAAGTTAGATACGCTGTACAAAGACTCAAGAAAATAAATCCAAAACAAAGAGCCGTTCAAGAATACACCAATTTCAGAATGTAAAGTTCGACGTTGTTTTTCGCTCTGATTACTATTATTGGATTTGGATATTACGTTGACGTTTTTCCACGTACCGAACGCAAAGTCATGGATTTTCCACTCTTTATTACTGTACCAAATTGTCTTGTAACGACTTACCTCACTCCTCCTGTTACTACCATTATAACATATGCCTTCGAGGCGAGAGCTAGGATGGGCAATACATTCACTTTGTTTCAACCATGGGTTCCAAACAAAGGCTCCTTTATCCATGTTACATATCAAGAACTCATCGCAATCAACCAATGTTTTAGGTTTTTGATATTCTAAACCGAGAGTATCCAACGGTAACTCGCGTACCACTATCTTGGGATCGATGCTTACCGAGTAAATCTTGGATTCGGTTGCTAGGATGAATCGAAACGTCTCCTTGTGGTTGTTGATGAACCTCTTGTCATCCAAGATAATGTTCCATCGTTTGCAAACAACGCTCAAGCGGACGAGAGATTTAAGAGGGACACGATAGAGTATTTCTTCAATCAACTCCCATGGAAGCTGCTCCTCATGCGCAGCCGCCTTCTTCTCTTCTTTTGTTTCGGTTGAATCCATGTCTATTTTCCTTGTTAGGGTTTCAACAGAATGTTCGTGCAATATATATGACTAGGTGTTTTCCTGCACCCTGTGCAGTAATGAATTTTTTAAAAGTTAAACTTTATATTTAAAAATATAATTTATTAATATTATATATTTTATTATTTTTGACCAATAATCAATATAAATATCATTTAATTAAGCATAAAATTAAGAAAAAAATTTTTTATTTTAAATTATATTAAATATATATATATATATATATATGTATGTATATATAAAGAGTTAGAATCTTAGATAAACAAAATTATTTATTTCTTTTGGTTAAATGTATTAGATCAACTTGTACAAAATTACTAAAAATCATATAAAAATTATATAGTTATCAAAATTAAAAACTAAACAATATTTATATAGTTTGTATAAAAAGAAACTAATGATATTACGATTAAAAAATTTTATTTATTTTTTTAAATCAGAAAATTTAGAAAATTTTAGATAATAAAAATTGTATAATTATAAAAGTAAAATTATATAATATTTCGAAATTCAGTATGTCATATTTGAATATATTTATTGTAGTGATGATTTATGAGTTATTACCATTTTTTACAAATTTTACCAAAAATATAAATCAATATTAAATGTAATATATGAGTTATTGCCATATTTTAAAAAGATTTCCAAAAATATATATCAGTATTAAATATAATTGTCCATGTCATATTTAATCATATGACATATCATCAATCTTGATAGCAATGTCATAATTGTTTTTGTAAAAACGATTGTAGAGAGGACATGTGGCAAACAAAATTACTAAAAATCATATAAAATTGTATAGTTATCAAAAATTAAAACTAAACAATATTTATATAATTTGTAGATATCTAAAAGAAACTAATGATATTAAGATTAAAAAAAATTATTTTTTTAAATCAGAAAATTTAGAAAATTTTAGATAATAAAAATTGTATAATTATAAAAGTAAAATTATATAATATTTCGAAATTCAGTATGTCATATTTGAATATATTTATTGTAGTGATAATTTATGAGTTATTACCATATTCTACAAAGTTTATCAAAAATATAAATCAATATTAAATGTAATATATGAGTTATTTCCATGTTCTAAAAAGATTTCCAAAAAATATATCAGTATTAAATATAATTGTCCATGTCATATTTAACCATATGACATGTCATCAATTTTGATAGCGACATGTGGCAAAATCACTTCGACTTGGGGATTGTTAGAGATATTCGCATCTATTTGAGGAGTGCTGGAGATTTATTAATATCTTGGAAAAATTTATTGTTATGGTTGCTATTTAAAAGTTGATTTTTAATTTTGGTGTTTTCGTACCGAATTGAACACAATTTAAATGTTTTGTCAAACAATTAGGGTCGAGATTTTAAGCACCATAAACAATATTAGATTAAAAAAATTAGACTATAGGTTAAACTGAGCCTGCTAAACGGTTAAACTAACTTGCTTTAAGAAACTCTGAAGAAATTTATTAAAACCAAAAGAAAATGAGTTAAAATCTCTAACTGCAACCAAACACGTCAAATAAAATTAAACGTGTAATTCTGCTTCATCTTTTTCTCGAGGAACAGGGACCAAGCTGGGAAAATAAGTGCAATGAGAAGGCCAAGGATCAACCACAGAATCTAACTGAACTTTGCTGATCAACTTGTTTTCCCCCAGCACATAAATCCAAGCCTTGCCATTTTCATCGCAAGAACACACGACAAGCCTTTTATCGTCGATATAGTAACTTGGCTGCTGATCAGAGTAGGGTTCAGCCTGTACTAAACTCGGAAAGGTAGGAATTGAAAAAGTCATGAAACTCACCCAAACCACATCATCACCATCCTCGACGTTAATCATGTTCTTGGTCACCCAAATCTCTATCTCCTTTGTTACATGGCATTGCTTCAAAACTGTAAACCGATCTCCCTTAAAGAAACTAACGACAAGCGCATCGTGAGGATGGCTCATACCACATGGTAGATCACAAAATGTGTAGAATCTTTCCTTGTAAAAATCAAATCTACATAAACGGTACACGGGATCTGTCTCGTCAAGATAAGCAATCCAAAACAAAGACCCGTTCAACGATCCACCAATTTCAGAATGCATAATTTTAAGTTGTTCTTTTCTCTGGTCACTATCACCGGATGTAACGTGTCTCCACGCAACGAACGCAAAGTCATGGATTATCCACACGTTATAATTTCCCCAAATGCTTGTCCAATTACTACCATCATAACATCTGCCTACAAACTCAAACCTAGGATGTCTAATCCATGTACTAATTTGTTTCAACCACGGGTTCCAAACTGTGGTTCCTTTATCCGTATGACATAACATGAACTCGTCGTAATCAATCAAGAATTTAAGTTTTTGAGATTCTAAACCGGGAATATCCAAGGTTAACTCACGCACCACTATCTTGGGATCGATTGTTAGGATTTAAACCTACTTTATGCTATAGAATTTGGAATAAATTTGATACCAAAAACCTGTCTTTGCTTTTATTCAATACCAATAGGTTTCTCAAGAACAAAATATAAAGATCACAAGTTTAAGCAATAAACCCTCTTCCTAATTGCTAATTCTCTTGATCTCTCTTTATCTCTTTGCTCTTCTCTCTTTGATCGGATACCTTGAACCTTAACCTATGATCTCTTTTTATAACAGATCACACATTCCTTTTTTTTTTTTATGCCTTACGTCACATAATTTCCTAATCCCATATGGCTTTATAAAATAAACCGACACTTACATAAAAGGAAATAACATCTTCAACTCCTTGCTGGACTTGTATGCAGGTCTGAAATTGGGCCTATTTCCCATCAATCTCCACCTTAGGCCCATTTTCCTTTCACTTGTCTTCCCCTTCGTCAATGACGAGAACACACAAGAGCCACCATCTCTTTGTTGCTTCTTCTTGAACATGATGAAGAAAGTGACCTCATTGATTCCAATTCAAAATTCTACAGAAGATGTTTTCTATTTCTGGTTACCCTGTGTCCCTATCCTTTGTTGATTTACACCATAGCCTTTCCCGAGATCTCTGAACGATGTGACCGCTACCGGAGTTAGTGCCGTGATCCAATTCGTCGGAAATAACTTCAGCTCCAGTGATTCCTTCTTGTTCCTCCCCAAAGTATGATCATCATTGCACATACCACAGAGATTCTCTCCGGTTTCTTAGACCAGGAAACTCCACCGGCAACGGCACCGTATCCGCTTGTAAGCATCTTCACATAAGCCTTGCATCATCATCTTCTTTGGTGAGATCATAGAAACCCAGAAAGCTCTCGACGGTGGCACTGTTGATGATCTCCGTCACCAAACTTACTAAGAATTCATCTATGGTGATCTCTTTGTGTTTGTGAATTACCAATGAATCTTCTCGCCTGCCTTTACCATCTCTTTGTTTCACACTGCGAAACATACTCCGTCGCTCCTGGATCCAAGCTTCAGCCTTCCGCAAAGTCCGACCACTGTTATGTCTTTCCTGGTGGTTACTCTGCTCTGTTTCTCCTTTATAACTCAGAGTATATATCGCTGCTCCATTCTTTAAGATATCTTCTCCTCCACTCATATATATAGTCTTAGTTTGATTTTCGTTTTCCATCTGACCAGCTGCTCTACCATGGATGGCCATTCCTTGGTATCCACAGCTAACGTGTTCGTCCATAAGAAAATTTGATTCACGTCACCGAGTTTACTGCAGATATTCTCGGTGAGTTTCTCAATTTCTTAACTTGTGTACTCAAACTTTGTCTCTTGATATCTTACAGTGTTTTGATAAATCCCTTTTGTTTGCCCCCCTTTTCCAGCTTTCTCTAATGACATACGACGCTGTTTCAACCTGTTTAAGATGATGACTTCCCTTCTGTTTCTTCGACGATCCCGTTGTGCTTCTCATGTACCAGAGATACTCGTCTCCATTCACCGTTACTGGTGTTTAAGACGTTCTCTCATCAACCTTCCTCTTCCTTGTTTGGCGACCGTTGCGATTCCTGAGATACTCGTCTCCCTTCACCATCCTTGATGTTTAAGACGTTCTCTCATGTAACACTTCAACAACTTTTCCTGTTCTCCATCCGATTTACTTGATACTGATTAGCAATTTTCCTATGTCTCAGCTGCTCCACCTTGAACTGAAACATCCACCTCGTCTTATCCGTCACAGGTAACCTTTCTTGCTCCCTACTGGCTTTTCATTATCGATAAGAAATAATCAGAGTTTCTCACTCGTTATTTCTTCTTGTGCGAGGTGTCTCGATAATGACGTTACCTGTGACGCTTTTCTCCTATTAGTCGGCAGTGGGAAGTTCACAGCAAAGCTGCAACTTCTGATCAGGTGCTTTTTCATTCAACCTCTCTTCATGATTAACCGTAGTATCCGTCTTGTTTGATACATCTTTCTTCTTGACTGCCGTAATGATAGAATTGCTTTCTGCATCACTAACTTCGAACTCAAACCCTGTAGTTAATGCTTCCTCATCGTTTGTTGCATAATCTGAGTTTGTGAAACTTTCAATGCAAAACTCTGAATCATTCTTGAATCCATCAAGCCTTTTATTTTTCTTTGATGATGGTTTATCATTACACTTTTCTTCATCCTTTGAAAGACAATAATCATCTAGAGCCTGCCCATTCTCAGCTTCTTTACTTGACTCGTCTTTCTCTATTGAAAAAGAGTCTCCACCTCGAGCTGATGTTGTTTCCGTCATAAAACCACACGGACTTGGTCCCTGGATCAGATTCTCACTGAAAGACACCTTTAACTTCTTTCGTTTACCTTCCTTCTCAGCTTTAGGAGTATCCACCTTACTTTTTACAACCGTTCCTTGAAGAAAGTATAACCCATCTTTGAATTTTCCTGAAATTACTTTCTTCTTGCGTTTGTAAAATTGAACCTTGAAGCTGCTTCCTCTATACCTACAGCCTGATTTTTCTAGCATCCCATAAGAAATCAGATTCCTACTCACATCAGGCATGTATTTAACATCCTTGAGTATCACTTCAGAACCATCTGAATTTTGAATCTGAATCTTCCCTGTTCCTTTGATGCTGCCTTTAGTGTTATTAGCCATTAATACACTTCCCCCATCGTACTCCTTGAAATCAAACAAGACTTCTTTGTCATGTGTACTATGGAATGAACAACCTGAATCCATGATCCATTCCTTGCGTGTATCGTGATTGCTAACGGTTAACACCAATGGCTGCACAGGCTCCTTTGTAAAATTTGCTGAACTCGGATGCCTCCTCCTATCAGGACATTCCCGTTTCCAATGGCCTTCCTTGCCACAAATAAAACAACTTGTGTCGTTCGCATCAGATTTTTGCCTTCCCTTACTTTTAGATCTTCCTCTCCAGTTACTGGAGTTTCCATTACCGTTCCCTGATCTCTTTTGAGTTCTTCCACGTGACTCCACATATAAACCTTCTGAAGCTGGTTTACTTCTGTTAAGTAATCCTTTCTGCTTCAATTCCGCTTCTTTGGAATAAGCTGAAGTTACAACTTCGTTCACGGTAAGCGTCTCTTTCCCCGTTCCGTATTGAAGTGTGTGAACCAATTGTTCATACGCTTCTGGAAGTCCCGACAATAGTTGAATAGCTTGATCTTCATCTGATATAGTAACTTTGAGACTCTCCAAATCTGCAATTAACTTCAGAAAGATATCCACGTTTTCTTCTATCGTCTTGTCTTCTTCCATCTTGTAGCAAGAGAATTGTTTCTTTAAGTAGATTCTGTTGGGAAGCGACTTTGTTTGATAATTCTTTTCAAGAGCCTTCCACATCCCCAATGCAGTTGTTTCATGCATAATCTTCCTTAGAATAGAATCACTCAAAGATATTCCCAACAGACTTCTTACCCTAAGATCTTTGTCAGCCTTCTTTTGATCAACCTTTGCATCCGATCCTTCTACTTCTTTTCCAGATTCTGTCAAAACCGTAAAGTCTTCCTTAAGAACCGAAAGTAGACCTTGTATCTCTAGCTGAGCCATCATCTTGTACTTCCACATTCCGAAGTCACCTTTGCCATCAAATTTCTCCATCTCAAATCTTCCCCGAGTTGGTTCCATAATTCTAGCTAGCACTTCCAATCAAACCTGGATTGCTCTGATACCACTTGTTAGGATTTAAACCTACTTTATGCTATAGAATTTGGAATAAATTTGATACCAAAAACCTGTCTTTGCTTTTATTCAATACCAATAGGTTTCTCAAGAACAAAATATAAAGATCACAAGTTTAAGCAATAAACCCTCTTCCTAATTGCTAATTCTCTTGATCTCTCTTTATCTCTTTGCTCTTCTCTCTTTGATCGGATACCTTGAACCTTAACCTATGATCTCTTTTTATAACAGATCACACATTCCTTTTTTTTTTTTTATGCCTTACGTCACATAATTTCCTAATCCCATATGGCTTTATAAAATAAACCGACACTTACATAAAAGGAAATAACATCTTCAACTCCTTGCTGGACTTGTATGCAGGTCTGAAATTGGGCCTATTTCCCATCATCGATGCTTACAGAATAAATCTTGGATTTGGATTTTAGGATGAACCGAAACGTCTCCTTGTGGTTGTTGATGAATGTCTTGTCGTTGAAGATAGCGTTCCATCGTTTGCAAACAGTTTTGAAGCGGACAAGAGAGCTAGGAGAGACACGAGAGAGTATCTCTTCAATCAACTCCCATGGAAGCTGCTGCTCATGCGCCGCTATCTCCTCTGTTTTTTTAGCTGAATCCATTGTCTATTAGGGTTTGAAAAGAATGTTCGTGAAATATATCTCTGTGATTTTTTTTTGAAAAAGAAGAAGAAAAAGTAATCTCTGTGATTTTACAAATAAATATATTGTTAGATAAATGTGCAAACGTTACTTCTTTCTTAAAAGGTTAAAGAAATAGAGGAAAAAAAAGTTAAAGAAATCAAATACAATTCTGATTTTAAAAATTTAAGATTTATATACTTAACAAAGCAATTATTTACTTTTCAATTTATTAGTGTAAAAAGGAAAATTAACCAAACATCAAAACATAGTGGGCCCACTGTATGCGAATAGGATCTTCGAAGAATGGGTCCCACAGCTGACGGTTGAAATCACAATTCACTGCCTACGTGGAAGAGTCTTTCTGGTGATAAAGAACTCGTCGAGACAACTCAGGCGGGGCTGGTCGGGGCCCAACCGTGGAAACCCAATCATGTGTGAAATGGTCGTGACACGTCAGCAATTACGGACGGAAGAGTGGGGTCCGCATGCGGCGGGTATGTCGTGGGGATTAGTAGAAACGGTTCGCTGTAACGGAGACCACTCCCACGCTTCCTCTCCCCCCCGTTCTACAAACACTGTGCTTTGTCTAATCTCAATCATTTGATTCTTCTCTTCTCTATTTGGTTAAAAGGACAATAAAATAGTTAACGATTAAGGACAGCGTAGAATGGCAAATAGTCGTTGACTATTTTATTGTCCTTTTTGTTTATGTTGTTGATTATTTTTCTCATTCTATGATTCTTGAACAATGTCTCTCTCTCTTAATATATACATAGATTCGTGTTTTAAGTTCCAATGAAAATATGTCTACTGTGTTTTGTGAAATGTCAGAAACATTTTAAATCACTAATTAGCTGTCTTATATTTTCAAATATTAATTAAAGTTTTTTTGTTAGAGTCTTTAAAGGTCAAATACTTAACAAAAGAGGAGGGTGATTCAGTCCAATGACAAGAACAGACCTGAGACTCTTGACTTATCTACCGAGAAAACTGACAACGTACGCAATGAAAATGTACCGGTAAAAGTATAATATTTCTTGCAAGTCTCTGTGTTTTGAACAGTGTTCAACATCAATCTTTGAAGTAGACATCCCCTGTCCCTGAGCTGAAGAGTAAAACAGCTAATAAAGCTGTTAAGGAAAAAGTCAGGAACCTTTTCTCGGATCTCGAGATTCCTTTCTCAGAGCATTTCCTTTCCAACTAGAGATGATGTACATAGAAAGAGCATTGATGCAACAACACCAAAAGGCTAGTCCTAAACCCGGCCGTCGTTGCAAGTGGAACCAAACCAAAGGCAACTCCATCTTCAAACAGCACCACCAAGCGCAGCAGTTTAGTTTCTGAGCCGACCAAAAAAGGCAAACTATAGTTACTACCAGCAGTTCTGTGGCAACTAAATTGTGTTAACCGATGAAAGCTGAAATGGCAAAAAAGCAAACTATAGTTACTATTTGTATTTGTTTAGGAGAGTCAGGAAGAAGAGATCAAAAGGTTGAGGAAGAGTTTGACGCTTAAGGCTGGTCCGATGCCAAGTTTCTATAAAGAGCCACCACGTAAGGTTTAATTGAAGAAGGTTTGCTTCTTTCCTCTTTATATGTGATCATACTTCTTGTCCTAAGTTGTATCTGATGTGTGGTCTGTGAAAATGTTGTTGTAGATCAGTAGATACCATCTACTCGTCCTGAAGCTCCAAAGCTATGACGCAGAAACAGTAATTGTGATGCAACAGGACGTGAGACCGGTCCTCGTGTGACAAAACCAAAAGCCTCATCATCATCATATCATCTGCTTGAAGAAACCCATAACAAAGCCTCAGCCAAAGGTAGAAACTCAAGAGAAGTGAGAGAAGGCTAAAGAAAGGAGAAAATAAGTGAAGAAAGAAGAATCAGGGATAAGTAGAGCGGAAGAGAACAAACAGGAATCCAACAAAATCCAAGTGAAAGCTGAGATCATGACAAGTGAAGTTGCAGTGGGAGGCTGAACCCAGCAAAGACAGTGTTTTGGTTTGGCACTAATCTTTTATCTCTGTTTCTTCTTTTACAAAAACATTAGTTGCATTGCGTTTTGGGAGTTGCTCTCATTTCTTCAATTTTTTTTCTCTTTTTTTTTTTTTGAAATTAAGCCTCAGATTTTTCTTAAGATATGTTCTCTTAATATTTGTCGAATTCAAAAATGTAACTTATATATATTATGAACGAAATATTTTCGAATTTGCAGGGTGAAATAGTGGCGAATTGTGCAAATGTTTATATATCAAAGGAGACTAGTGGGGTATTTATTTAGAGCTAAACATGTTAGGGTCGGATACCAATATTCTTGTGGGGTGCTCTGTATTCGCAACATGTTTGTGGTCGGAAACAAGATTATGGTTTGAATTTGTTTGGGCTTTGTCTGAACGATTCTTGTAAATATAGATAGATATGCCTACTCACACTACTCACTCCTAAGATTTTCATTATTTAACCATACAAGATATTATGTTTCAAAATGTTAAGTGTCATCTTAGTGTTTATGATTCATACATTGTTGTATAGCTAAACTTCTTTATGGGACGATGAGCACGAGACGATATGAGTTTACAAAAAGCCGTAAAAAGAATACAGTAGAACCTCTATAAATTAATAATCTATAAATTAATAATTTCTATAAATTAATAAATTTTGTCGGTCTCAAGTTGAAATAGTGTTAAATATAATACAAATCGATAAAATAATAAGATAATAATATTTTAAAAATTTATATATAAATATATAGTCCCCTTAAAATCATAAATTAATAATATATCTATATATAATTTTTATTTAAGTACGAGCTAAATATTATATTGTTGATTTTATATTCACAATAAAAAATCTTTATTTTTCTTAACATTTCAATATATTTTGATAATATTTAGTAAAATTATACCAAAAACCACTTAACAATTCTATGAAATATAAAAATCTACACAAAATATGATAATAGAACAATATGGAAGTCAAATTTCTAAAATTTAAATAATGTACATGCGGTAAAATAAACTATTTTCTTTTTTATATAAATAAAAATAGAAAAAATAGAAAAAATCCAAATATGGAAACTTTTGTAAATTAATATCTCTATAAATTAATAAAATTTCAAAGTCCCAACATTATTAATTTATAGAAGTTTTACTGTACTTGCATTGTTATGTACTTCAGTAAATGTTAAAACACTTGATACTTGCATTGTTATGTACTTCAGTACATGTTAAAACACTTGGTAACTTTGACTTTGACTCTCGCCTACGACAAAGTTAGTGATATTAATTTGCTAAAGACTAAAGAGACTAAGACTTTTATTACATGACGACAGAAGCCCCACACAGCTCACCTGTCCTCATGTCCAGTCCCCACTTCTTCCTAATATCTTCACCGTCTTAATAGTAACTTAAAGATTCGTGTTCTAAGCTGTCAAAGATTAAAAATCTTGCTGTAAACAAGGGAAAGTTATACTTTGTAAAAGCATAGTATTAATTAAATAGTACTTATAAATAAATAGTCGGTGTACCAAAGAGTATGAGAGTTGTGATAATCTTTAGTAATCATGTGATATTTAGAGCGAGATACCTGTATAAATGTAAATGCCACCATTACTACCGTATGCATGAATACTTGATTCTTCTTTTATAAACTTGCTTTTGATGATGATAAAAATAAATACACTTAGGTGCAACGGAATACATTTTTTAGAATAAAAACTTTCTGAATGCTTAATTCTTTCTCATTCCACAAAATAATCAACGGTTGCAATGAAAAAAATGAATAAGTATTCCATCTCAATCCATATTATTCCTTTCCATGTCAGAAGAAATATCAACATTCTTTTAAAAAATCATTCCACATAAAAAATAGTTATGGAACAGATAAAATACTAATTTCATTCCATTGAATTCCACTGATTATCATTCTTTTAATTCCACTTATTCCTTTTATTAACATCCGGTTACAGCTTTAGTAACTGGTTATTCCTAATAGGAATGTTAGCAATAAAGAGAATGATTTTTATGGAATAGAAAAAATTGGAATGATGTTGAAAATAGAATAAAAACTAAAATCATAAATAGAATAGAGATTTCACACATTCCATTCATTCACCAAGGTTTAGGGATCATGAATAAAAAATAGATTTTACAGATGGTTTTTTTTTGTTTCATTCCAAAAATGGAATAAGTGGAATTGTGTTTTGAAAACTCTCATGATAACTGGTAGCTAATTTATGGAATTTCAGGGAATGATCCATTCCAAATGATTTTATTCCAAAAAAAATGTCATTCCAGGAGTATTGTATAAACAATAAACAGAGGCGCTGATACTATGACCAGGTGAGTGAATATACATTATGTTGATTGATCTATTACAGCAAAGAACATTGTAGCTACATGCCAATCACACATTAAATTATTTTCCAGATTTTATATTTTATAGTAGTATTATACAAAATGATAGCAATAATGCATCAATTGAAAGAAGAGAATGTAAAAAATAAGCACACAAACCGATCATTCCTTTATTATTCCATATAGCTATTCATATAGTTGTATGAATAACAAACTTCCTTTGAATTCTCTAACTCCTACCATCATTTTCACGCACCCCAAATAACAAACTTCATCAGAATCTACTGTCCACGTATTCATATATATTTTTGAATATAAAAAATTACAATAGAGAATGCAAACCGAAACGAACCAAAAATCACATCATTTACATATTCAATTTTTCTCTTTTTCTTTTCCAGATGTTTACAGAACCAAGAATTTGGAAGTCCTGGTTTTATTTTGATAATAACGTGTAAAATCATTGACACGGGATGAACCGTGATCCCATCATTCTACAAGCTACCTCCATCAATTTACCTGCATAGATTATCAAATAATCAGTCACTTTTTGTTGTAAATGATTGAGTGCAATAAATATATGATTAGAAACAAACTCTAAATAAGGACAAAAGGGTTTGGTTTGGGGCTTAGTAAAAATAAAAACAAGCTGCCTAGTCATTAACGACCAATTGTGCCTCACAGCTTGTCTTATAGAAAGAACAAAACAAAAATTCATTAATCTAATGGTTCTTTAGGACTATTCGTCGGTGGGTTATAAATAAAAAGAAGCTAATAAGTGAATAAAATAACAAAATTTGTTAAGAGAGTTTTGTCTCCATTCTCTTACACGTCTCTGCTTTTCCAAATCCCACATGTTTACTTCTACTCTCACTTACCGACCAAACTCATGGCTGCTTAAACTATTTAACTAAAGTTTCATCCTACACAAAGTTTTAGAACAAGATTTCTGACAATCTATGACACAAAAAAAATGATGTAATTCTAGTTTAGACGTCAAAATCAAGTACTTAAGGACAGAACAATCAGAATCTAAAACTAAATGTAAAAAAAAAGCAAATAAAGACTTTTTTGATCAACAAAGGAAAAAGTAATGAAGACTTAAAAAAGTTTTTTTTGTTTACCTCTTCTTGATTTAGCAACTTTCTTAACAACGGGAGCAGCTGGTTTCATCTCCGTTGTTGGAGTCTCCTTCATCGGAAACAAGACACCATCAATACCCTGAACTGATATCCGACCGTCGGTGTAGATATCAGGGTCGAACAAATAAGCTGAGCCTTCACCGTGTCCGAACTTAACAGAGCCATCAGCTTCTTGAGCCAAGACTTTGTGTGGGAATCTCAAAGAATCGTACTTCACCTTCCCGAATCTGCGTACGGCATTGTACATACTCTCTTCTGTCTGATACTCTGGTATGATGTGGTAGTACACAATCTGCTCAGGAGCACCAGGCTCGCTCAACTGATCCGTTGTGAGCTTAGCCATGGCTTCATCGTTAGGAGCCAAGACTGTTAAAACGTAGCCTTCCGAGACGAGCCGACCCATCTCGGTGGCTAAGGAGGTTAAGTTGACGAGAATGTCAGCCATCTCATTGTAGCCACCGTAATGCAAGAGTGTGTGGATGAAGTCTTTGACTTGAGCCTCGCCATTGAAGTGGTGACGTGGACCTCCGGGTCCGGGAGCTGGAGCCGGAGCAAGAGAAGGACCTGGTACAGAACCGGTTCAATAATTTTAGAAAATTTAATATTTGTTTAAAATTTTTATATTCTTTTTAAAAAATTACAAGTACATTTTTGATTAAAAAAATTTGTTTAAACAAAAGTATATTCATATAATATATTTTTGACATTTATACTAATTTTTGGTAAAAAATAAGTATATTTAAAAAAAATTACTCGTAACTCTTTAGAAATGGAAGGACACGGCGGCACTGACCTGGTGACATGGCGTCGTAGACTGGGAGGACGGGAGGGGCTCCGGCTGGAACAGGTGGAGCTGGTTTCTTGAGACGGTGGGTTCTTGGATCAACCTCAGGAGCTCCTTCTGGTAACACGGCGGAGATTGAACGGAGGCTACGGCGGCGGTTGAAGTCTTCTTGAACAGAGCGAGGGATGAGAAGACGCTCGATCCCATGGATGATTCCGTCGGGTCTAACGACGTCATCGGGACGTACGATCTCAGCGGAGTCTACTTTTAACCGGAGAGAAGGAGCACTAGCGTCGACGGCGAGGTGGACGTGGTCGTTGGAGAGAGTGCGGTGGTGGTGAGAGAGAGAAGGCCACTGAGGAGAAGTGATACGACGAGGGAGAATGTGGAACATCAGTAGAGATTGCAACGATTTGAGGTTTCTTGGTTCGAGCAAGAAAGATTTGAAAAGAGGGTCGAGGTTACGTTCCAAGGCATCGTTGCGTGGTGCGAAGATTGTGATGTTGTGTCGACCAACTGCTTCTTCGAGGGTTTGGAGGAGGAGAGCTTTCTCCACTAGCTCGGCTAGCTCTGTGTAGTGAGAGTCGAGGAGAGCTACGAGGACTGAGTTGGAGTTTATTTGACCCGAGGTGGTGGGTTTGTTTTCGGGTAATGCGGTGGCGATGGAGGCGGCTAAGAGGAGGAGAAGGAGGGTTGAGAAGCTGTAGGATGAGTCCATGGCGTTTGTGGGAGAAAGAGAGATGAAGGAAGTGTCGGCAATGTGAAGGAAGAAAGAAGAAGGGGTTGAAGAGAGAGGAGATTCTCTGAAGCTGATGTGAAGTTTCTTCTTTCTTTTTAATCTTTTTTTTGGTGTTTTTTGGTGGTTGGATTTTTTTGCTTTTTAATTTGTTTATTTTTAGTGGTAAAAGGTGGGGTCTACACGTGCCACTTTGTTCAGATTTATGCCTAGCTTGAAGCCTCTCCTTGAGACAGAGGGCTGCTACTTGTTTCTGTTCAATAAACTCAAGCACTATGTCTCTGTCTTCGAGCTTTCGTGTCGGTTTCTAACTTGGTTCAGTATCTGAACTTCACTTCAAGTAAAAACTTTCCATGTTTGTTTATTTTTAATAAAACTTATCGATGGTGTTAATCAAAAAAAGGAAAAAACATATCGATGCTTTGGCTTGCAAATCAAAACGTAGTAACGTACGACTCAAACTATTGTAACTAGTATAATAATTAGTTGTAAGTCACTATGAGTTTTATGATACGTTACTAATTAAGCTTCATTGATACAAATGTCATATGCTTCGTGGCGGATAAATTTTGTAGGTTCTTTACAGTATTTTATCTTACAACAACTGTAGCGAAACGCCAACAAAGGTTTGGATTATTCTCACTCATATAACGTAACAAATATGTCATGAACCAATATTATTATATCACCAGACCACCTATTTGTTAGTCCCAATTTTTTTTAATATATATATATTGATGATTACTGGCCTGCATGTTACAATAAATATTTATTAGGTAGAAATATTTATTTGTAGATCTTTTTTTTGAATACCAAATATTTATTAGTAGATCATCCTTTTATATATATATCTCAGGCATTCTTAAATGTGAAGCTTTATTCAACATATTATGAAAAAAGTGTATATGAATTTGGTAACTGTTCTTCCATATATTAGCATATTTTCAGAAAAAGTTACTATACTTTTCTTTTAATTAGTTTTGGAATGAATTAGCATTCTATAAACGTATAATGACCGTATAAATTAGATTACAGCCAGAGAAATTCTTGGGTTCACCCATAGAGTGAACCTTTAGATTCACCCAACCAATAGGATTTCGTTATTTCATATTCAGTATCTTTAAAAAAAAGGAAACAAAATCTTGTCAAATTATATTAATATTTTTAAACTAAAAAATAAAAATTAATATTAGTTGCAAACAAAAATACGTTTTATAAAAATATATTTTTAATACCGTCAGCCAAATACTAAACCCTAAACCCTAAATCCTAAACCCTAAACCCCTGGATAAACCCTAAACCCTTGGTAAATCCAAAATGCTTGGATAAATTTTAAATCCTACTGTTTAGGATTTATCCAAGGGTTTATGATTTACCCAAGGGTTTAGGGTTTATTATTTAGGGTTTAGGATTTAGTATTTTGCTGATTGTTTTAAAAATATTTTTTAAAAACAATCCAAAGATTTAAGATTTATCCAAGGGTTTACCATGGATTTAAGGTTTAGAGTTTACGGTTTAGTGTTTTGATGATGGTATTTTAAATATAAAATCTTTTTTTGCGATTACTATTATTTTTTATTTATTTTTATTTTAAAAACATACTGAATATAAAATAACGAAATCCTATTGGTTGGATGAACCTAAAGGTTCACTCTAGGAGTGAATCCAAGTATTTCTCTTACAGCCAAGGCCGGCTCAATACCAATCTGGGCCCTTGGGCAAAAATATTTTTTGGACCCTATGATTACTAATTTTTAATATTTAGACACTTATTAAAATTATTAAAATGAATTTTTGGGCCCTGTAATAACACATATCATTTAACCTTCGAGACCACATGCATATATACGTAAGTAATTAAAACAATTATAGTTGTTCAGTTAATATTATGTATGTTAATAAAACGAAAAAAAATATTTGGCGTAGGCCCTGTGGTGGTCGCACTGACCATCCCATATCCTAAGCCGGCACTCATTACAGCCTGAAAGAGTTTCTGAAGTTTGGTTGCAAATGTCATAAACTCATTTTGCGCTAATGACAACATATTGAGGATGTAATTCTAGAAACAATATATCTAGATGACTTTTAATTGTCACATATACAAATCATAAATAAAACCAGTGAAGGAAGGTAAGGTGTCTTTGGTTGAAATATATCCATCGATTTATGCTTTTGATCTAACATTGTGTCATTTTTTATAATAAGAGTCTTTGTTAATAAGATTTTAGACCAATGCATAATGCTTGAGATTTACTGCAAAACTTAAACAGTGTCGTGATTATGAAATAACATCTCGCATACACCGATCTACTTGATAAACAAAATCTTTTGTGAGACAGATGTAAAAAGAAGAGGCCTCATGGAAACGTAAAGGCTATAGTTGACGTCAATGAGTAGGGGTTTTGGTTCTTTGTACGTGCGGTGGAATAGCTCGTGAAATGTCTTTAACGTATGATTGATAAAATCTCGCTTTCGCCGTTATTTATGATCTGAACCGGCGACGTTTCACTTGCCGTTAGATTTTCCGTCGCCTTCGAACCGACACTCTCGTGGTGGTTGGCTTTCTCCTTTGATTCGAAGCTCCGTTCTCGGTCCACTAACATTATATAAAGAGAAAACAATAGTATTCAATTGACGATAAAATAGAAGATCGGAAACAACTTTGGGATTCATTTTTGTAATTTGCATTTTCTGGTTATTAAATTATGACCATGGAGCTCCTGACTCGTGACATGAAGGACTTCTTCACTTCTAAGTAATTTTAATCAAAATACATCTTTTTACTTTTGGGTTTTTAAGTGCCAATAAATGTACTGAAAACACATGTTTTTCACGTCAATGTATTTTTTTTTTGTTTTATAAAACCTATTGGAATGAAAAAGGAAGGTGAAAGTTATAATATTTCAAAAAAGCAAAAGTCAAATGTTTTTAAGAATTTTATATTAGAGAAAAGAACATTTATTAGACAATAATTGGAAAAAGAATGCATTGCACATAAGCTTTTCGGGTAGATGCGAGATATATGGCCATTTCAAAATATTCAAAAGATCTTATAGAATGGCACTATTGATGAATTTAGGTATCGTGGAATTATATTATCATTAATAACTTGATTCTTACAAAATTAAAGATTGACAAGACATTTATTTTCTGATTCTCGTTTTTTTCTTAAACAAAAATCATTTTCTTACGAAATAATCATTGTCTCTCTTATTAGGAAAACAATCAGCTAATAAGTAGCTGGATACACCATTATATTGTACATTTTTCTCTGAATATGATGTAGCTTTACCATGTTTCTAGTCTTCCTTCTTCTCTGACTTTTTCTTATGGTCGATCAAATTCCATAGTTTAAGTTACTTACTTAGGGCATTTCCAATCCAACTCCATTTTTTCCTCTAAAATGGAGTAAAAGTGAATATGGAGTAAGAAATGCTCCAACCCAACTCCATATCTCACTCCATAATGAAATTTACTCCATAAATGGAGTAATCTTTTTTTTGTTTGTTCATTACTCCATTATAGAGTGAAAAATAGAGTTGGGTTGGAGCATTTTTACTCCATATTCATTTTTACTCTATTTTGGAGTAAAATATGGAGTTTTACATTGGAGATGCTCTTAACTAGCCAACCACAATCTTTGCATTATCACTTCTTACCAATTTCAGTTCTTCATATTGCCATTTACAAAATTACGTACCAAATTTCATGTTTTAAAATTTAAATGTCAAATCAATACATAAATCATAAGAAAATGAAAACAAAAAAATATCAAAGGAAAAATGTTCAAAAAGAAGATTTAACGAAAAAGCGAGGAACAAACAAAAGAAAAGGCCCCCTAAGCAGTAAACAGCATAGTGATCGGCTTGTAGAAGTCCGTAACCAGATTGGGCCTTTGCTGAAACCGCAATTGTTTTGTTTAAATCATTTCTGGTCCTACTCTTGAAGTTTTGGCTGGTGCTAATTAATACGTTAATCTTGAATTTTTTTGGTGGTCCTAACAAATACAGTAGTTGATACAAATCACAGAACATTAACATCTCCTGCGTCCATTGACATAAATAACAACATGGGATACGTATGTGGTCCGGTTTAGCTCCTAATTTTGGGAAGAGCGGTGTGTAATTAATATTACCAAATTAAACAAAACAAAAAAGGAATTGAGAAACGAAAAAAAAAAGAAAAATAGAAATTACTTTAGATTTAACCAAAAAAGAAATTATTTTAGAAAACAATACTTGACTCTTTTGTGAGTTGACTTGTTATAAAACTTGACTCTTTTGTGAGATTCTTCTGATTCTTTCTCCATCCTCGAATTTTGATTTCTTATTTTTCCGGCGATACTCTTTGTTGTTCCCTGACGGATCCATCACATCTTCTGCAAAACTTACCTTTTTCTCCTTCTTGTTCTTGTTCTTCTCCTTATTCTCCATATCTACAGGTTTTTTTCTCTATAAATAAGATCAAAAATTTAACTAAAACACGAACATGCATGGACTCAAAACATGGGAGGGAAGATTTTTAGTACCAAACTGAAGTTCAAACTTTTGCATGTAACAGGACAAGAGACGCTTGTGTACTTGAGCCGCAACGAGCACCACGGTTCCAGAGACGGCAAAGACTGTCATAAACCCTATTGAGCTCTCCATCTTCTTTCCTGAATTTTGGTTATGTGTTAGTTAATATGAGAACAATTATAAAATATGGTGGTGACATGATAGGAGTTTCGAAGAAAGTGGAAGCATTGTGATGAAGAAAAGTATAGAGACGATGGTATTTTCTTCTTCATTAATAACACTTCTCTTTTCCAACTAATAAAACTGTCTTTATTTTATTTTTTATTATTAAAAATTGAAAACATGAAAAACAACGAAATATTAAAGGCATGGAAAGTGGAGAAGAGGGTTTGGAGAATAAATGTTAGGTGAACTTTGTACTACTAAAATAAAACGATTCCAGGTTATGTAATGTACTACTCAAGTGTGTAGATTGAATCATATGCAAGTGCTTCAAAAAAAATCTTCCCAAATCCTTTTCACAAATTTCTTTTTTACCCTAGAATCAATGATTACTTACCACACACGCAATCTTTTGTACCTATGCTTTGCACTTTTTGTTCGTATAAACAGCTCATGCACTTAGTTTTTTTTTCAGCTATACCTCTATATCACGTGAATAACTTTTTTTTTTATAAGGATTATCATATGATTCCAAGTCCAATTAGGTTTATAGACCTTTAGTCCCAAGTGGATTAGGAGGACACTTTGAACTTCATATACAACTCTTCCTATCCATAAAACAAGTCTCTAGACTCCAATATTTTTGTTTTAAATTCATAAGGATATGCTCAAAACGTTTGTGCTACTAGAGGAAAGAAGATAGTGTTGCTTGTTGGAAAAGAAATAGAAACCATTACCGAGTCCAAAAGGGTTAAAGAAAAACAGAGTTAACTTGGAGATATAGATAATAGATGTATCATGTGGATGAGTTTTAGTACCAAGATTTAACAAGGCAATGTTTTATTGGATCTCGTGTGTTAAAGCCGAAGTTTCAATGACTTATGGTAGAGTTTCATAAGAGAAGAAAAGAGAAAGATTCTTAATCTGTGGAGAGAAATTGAGTGATTCAGATGATCCAGCTGCTATCATCCTTCAACTTTGATTCCTCCGACCATGTTTGCTCTACATGTTTCCACACCAACCCTTCCCCTTCCTGCACATTCCACAATAACATAAAGTCATCAACAGAACTCCAGGAGCTGCTCTTATTACACAATCTCGTACCTTTGTTGTGAACTTGACAGCCGTTGTGCACCCTATGCGTTCATCACCTGCAAAAGAAAGTGAAGTTAGATTCTCTTGGGGTTTAACTTCTGAGTTATATAGATGATGTAATAAGTCCTTACCACTCTGCTCCCATTTAGCAAGCTTTACTATCCATGTCCCAGGAGCAGTCTCTGTAGCCAAGACTTGATCAACCCAAACCCTAAACTTCTTTCCTTGTTTGTCTCCATGGTGCTTCCTCAGCTCATCAATAGTATCTATCAGAGATTTTTCAGTACCAGATGGATGTACAAACACACCACCAGGATGCTGACGACAACAAAAAGGCATTCACATATTCAGATAAGCTATCTCACTGCAAAAAAAAACATAATCAAAAACTCTGTTTTACACACTCACACACGAAGCTTTGAGGCTAGCCGCATACGCCTCCGAGTTCTCAACCTCACCACGTCTCCACCTCTCATAGAACAAGAAAAACTTCACAACCTCATGACCAGGGTTCGCATTCTCCACCTTGCACTCCAAGAAGTCAGATACATCTCTCGGAGAAAGGTTTGGACCGAGCTCGAACTCACCAACCGCCTGTATAATCCCACCTGCACACCTCTCCTTCGCATGGATCACCTTCGGGTTGTCTTTGGCGTTCTCAGCATGCCACTTCAACAGCTCTTCCTGTGCATTGCTTACCATGACGCCGTAAACATCGGGAATGCTAAAGAGCTCAGCATCGTTCCCGGAGTCTCCGCAGGCAAGAGTGTTAACAGGGAGCTTTCCTTCGCTCTTGAGCTTCTTGAGGAGATAAGCTAGCGCTTGTCCCTTCCCAGCACCTTGTGGTAAGATGTCCAAATCCATGCCTCCACTGTAGATTATTTTGACATCCAACTGAAACAAACATACACACACACAATCATCTCAAGAAAAAAAAAAATAAATTAAACAAATTTGTGGATTTATACTAACATTATTTTCATTGGAAAGAAATATTAACACTATTGCTTAATTTAACAGATTTCGACTAATTTAGATCGATTTAGACTAATTTAATCGATTTAAACTAATTTAGATCGACTTAAACTGATTAAGAACGGTTTAAACCGATTTAGAATGATTTAAACCGAGTTAAGTTCCTATAAATCAGATTTTAAGAAAATCGTTTGAGATGCCTAGACCATGGTTACTAGTTGCTACTATAACACTATGAAAGCAAATCTCACCCCACGTTTCTCCAACCGCAGTGACAGCTCCTTGGTCACTTCCTGAGCCTTACTCTTGTCAACGTAAAAGCTAACCTTGTGTGGCCTCTGCTCAGTCTCTGCCTATAAAACCACACTCTTTGTCATTGGTCCCATTGACAAGTAGATTGCAAGATAAGAACTTTTTTTTGTTTTGTTTTCAGTACCTGAAGAGTTAACTCAGAGAACTTGCTAGTTTCTTCTTTAACAACCCCCAAGTCCCATTTATGGTTTAAAGTATCAACCCAACCATGATCAGGAACCATGGAGTTACCATAAGTAATCTCAGTCCCTACAGACATGATGGTTACATCAGGGGTCAGCAAAGGCTTCTCCTTTCTGAGTTCTTTGTACAGAGTCGGTGATCTTCCGGTTGAGAAGACGAGGAGAGAGTCGTGGCGATAGGCGTGTTCCCAGAGTGAGTTGAATCTGAGCAAAGAGAGGTTCTCAGGATCGTGATGATCAACCTGCAGGGACAATAAAAAAACATGACCCATCAATAAAGACGGAACCCTTTTGATAAAAAATGGTGGCTTTTTTTTTGTTACCATGGTATGGTCAAGATCCGAGACTATCATGAGACGAGCAGGAGATGTTAGCCTCTCCATGATTACTTGAGATTCTACACAATGTAGCGTGAGATTCAGAGGGAGAAGGAGAAGAAGAAGAGACCAGAGAGTCGGATGTCACCACAGATTTGAGATCGGACCCATATGTGTCGTGTCGTGTTACTTGCCTTTTTGGTTTATGCGATAAAGATCCGATGATCCATGACGAGTGTAGGAGATATACGTGTAGCGTATCTAACAGCTATCACACCTGTCGCTGTCAGTATAGTACCACAGAATATTCCTTTTCTAAATCTTTATTAATTAAGTAAAATACAACATAGCCTAAGTCTCGAAACACTTAATCTCGTTTTTTAATTTGCCAAGGGAATATTCAAGATATTCTTTCTTTTTAAAAACTAAATCAAGAGATTTTTTTTTAGATTTGAAATGCAAGTTCAAGAATTTTAAGTTAAGAAATCAAGCCTAGGCTTTATGGACATTTATCACTAAATCTGAAATTTGAATCAAATTCAAACCAAAAAACTTGAATTTATATCGAATTTAATCTATAAAAAAATTTACATTAGTTTTATAGGAGATTATTTGGATAAAAATAGAACACAAAAAATTGAAAATATTTAAAAAAACATTTATTAAAGGATTTAAATATATGTATATGATTAACTGATTAAGAATTATGGTTTAGTTTTTCCGGATGGTGTTGGCCACTACACTACCTACGCTAAGGTCACTGATCTCACTATCTATTCGTTTTTGTGCTTCCTGATGAGTCCTTTTATCTCTATCCTACATATGTTTCTGCAGTTGATTGATGATGACAACAGGTGGTATCTCAACGACAGTCTTGTTTCACCCGTAAACGAATCTGAGATCGTAAGCTCAACGGCCTATCTTCTCTTCTACCGAAGAAGAGTTGGAAGTGAAACAGCAACACAATCAGGCTGAGGTGGCGAGGACCGATGATATGGATTAGTCATAATGGGCATACCATATATCATGAAGTCGCTGCATTGGTCTATAACTCCACTCTCTAATGTTGTATGTAATTCAAAACAAGAAAACGTTTCTCACTCGATTTGCTTATAAGACATGAAAACTGAACCACACTGATCAATCACCATATAGTATTTGAGATCAGCCTTAAACTACATCAGTGCTAATCTCTAAGCAACATATGCATCTCGATATCTAGGCTTAGCTTCAGTAAATCTAGCATTGATTTAGAAACACTGGTGTGTGTTTTTTTTTCTTTTATGTTGATATTATGTTTGAAAAAATGAAAAAAATATACTATATTTATAGGAAATTTAGTGGCAAAGAAAACACATAAAACGAAATTAGAGGGAAAAACTTAAAAGAAAAGATGATTGAGAAAATTCAAGAGTAGGAGTTTTTTCTCTCTTACTTTCTTCTTTCTCTCTCGCGCGTAAATACAAATCAAGACTCCCTCTTTCATTCTCTCTCGCGTACACTCTTGGGATCATCCTCATTGATCAGTCATCTTTTCGAAGATGACGAACCCTAATTCCACAGCTTCCAAACGTCGTCTTCCCGAGGAAGAGAAACGCATCGTTTCGGAATTGACTACCTACTTGAGCGAAGGAGACTCGTACTTCGTCATCTCCAAAAGGTCTCTTCAATCTTGATTCTGCTTCTTGGAGCTCATAAGAGCAGTCTTGCGTGGTACACAAGTTAACGTTTTTTTTGTGTGTATTGCATTGCAGGTGGTACACAAGCTGGCAGAAATATATCACTGCGCCTTTAGGAGGAGCTCCTAGGCCTGGACCGATTGACAACCGTGATATCATCACAAGTGATGATGGTGATCCACAACTTCGTAGATTCCTTGTTGAAGATGAAGACTACGTTCTTGTTCCTCAACAAGTTTGGAAAACTCTTCTTGGATGGTGAGTGCGTCTTCTCTACTCATGCATGGTCTCCTTTTTGTTTATTGATTCAAAATGTTGTGGTCTTTTTGTCAGGTATAACGTAGGTCCTCCAATAACAATGAACTTGATCTACCTCTTTTTATCAGATGCAAGAGACGTTAACCATGTAACTGACATACGTTTGGCAAAAGAGGTATATAAATATTTGCATAGATCTCCACTTTGGTTCCTTCCTTCCTTACTTGGGTTGTTGTTACTTAGGCCTCTATAAGGGAGCTTTATGTGAAGGTTTGTGCTAAGACAGGGGCATCTCTAGAAAAGGTGTGTATTTGATTGAAGTCTGGTCACTACTACTATGGAGATTGTGTTCTTCTTTGCTTCACATTGATGATGATGATTTATGTATATAAACCAGGCTCGCATCTGGAATTACTTCAACAGGAAGAAAGTCAAACTCTTGGATCCTTTATCTAACGAGAGCCTTGAAGATTCAGGTCTTGTCATGGACCAAGATGTAAGTATCTATCTAGAGACAAAAAGAGTCATTGATTCCTGATGAATATCACATTCTATTCTCTTTAAACTGTTTTTCTTATATGCAGATTCTTCTTGAAGTTGATGAGCTAGGTCGTGGTCGACTACCTCTGGAACGTTCAGGATTAGTAGGACTGGTTAATTTGGGAAACACCTGCTACATGAATAGCATTCTTCAGTGTTTGGCACACACACCTCCCATACTTCAATACTTCTTGCGAGATAACACTCATCAGGGTGAGCTTGCTAAGGCGTTTGGTGAGCTGTTGAAGGAACTATGGTCGTCAGGAAAGAAGGCAGTTACACCGAGCTTTTTCAAGACAAAACTGGATGAAGCTGCTCCACAGTTTAGTGGTCACTATCAACACGATTCTCATGTTAGTTAGTTAGTTATTTCCCTCTTATCAATGTGCATGAGTGAGCAAATTATTAATATGCTTTTTTTTGGTCCATGTGATGTTTGCTTCAGGAACTGCTTATGTTCTTATTAGCTAGGCTGCATGAAGTCTCTGACATAGTCAACGTCTGCCAAGTAAGTATTCATCTCTTACCGTTTCTGGAAGATTTAAGTCACCTGTTTGATTTTTTGTTTATTTGATAATGTTTTAAAGGGTCAATGCAAGTCAACTCTGGTTTGTCCAGTTTGTGGAGATACAGCAACCACTTATGACTCCTTCACGTGCTTGTCTTTACCTTTGCCTTCAACACGTACTTGGTCAATATCTCTCCTTTCTTGTTTGGAGCAATACTTAGCAGAAGAACCTCTAGGACCAGATAACATGTGGTACTAACACTCACTTGTCTCTGCTTTCTTATTCTCTTTATAAGTTTTAACCATCTTTTTCTGAACCAGGTTTTGTCTGCAATGCAAAGAGAAGAGACCAGCTAACAAGAAGCTTGACCTGTGGAAGATGCCAGATATTCTCGTGTTACATTTAAAACGGTTCAAGACTAGCAAACATTTCGTGAAGAAGAATGATACGTTTGTGGATTTCCCGATTAACGATCTAGACTTGAGCAAGTACGTGAAAAACCAAGAGAATGATGATCAGTCGTCATACTTGTACGAGCTGTATGCAGTGAGCAACCATTACATTGGAAGAAGTGTTCCTGTTCGCCACTACACTGCCTACGCTAAGGTCAGCTTGACTTTTATTTTGATGATCTCATGACACGACTATCTATTTTTGCTTTGTGCTGCCCCCGCCTGATGAGCCCTCCTTTATCTAATAATAGCTTATATGTTGTGCCACTGTTTGTGTCCTGCAGCTGATTGATTACAACGAGTGGTATCATTTCAATGACAGTTATGTTTCGCTCGTAAAGGAACCTGCGGTCAAAAGCAAAGCGGCCTATCTTCTGTTCTACCGAAGAGTTGGAACTGAAACAAAAAGCACAATCATCTGAGGAGTCGAGGACCAATATGATGAATTAGTCATTCAAGCTTGGTGGTTCGGTTGAAGTGTTCTTCTTTGCTTCAGACTATATTGTTTTTAGTTGGGTGATTAGTGGAGTCAAATAGATGAAGAGATATAGAGTTACAGGTTTGTACACAGACAGTTTTGGATCATTGAATACAAGAAAATGTTTCTCACTCTGTTTTGATTACAAGACATGAAAAAAAAACAGAACCACACTGATCACCCACCAATATAGGATTTGACTTAGGACGATGAGCTATCCTCAAACCGGAAGGTGACCCCATTCTTCTTCTTGAAATCATGTGTGGTGTGATCCACCTCCTGTGACAACACACCAACCAATGTCAAAACCCCCAAAACAACTTTAATTCACTTTTTTTTATAACACTTAAAACCTCACACACTCACATTTGTGTTGCTGAGCTCTAAGTTGTAGAAGTCCATGGAACTCTCACTGAACAACGGTCCAGCATGCCACGTGCCACGGTTCAGTTTAACAAACTTCGGTCCCGAAAACCTGAAGACGCGCACCTCCTCAACCGTAGGAGGAGCGTACAAGTGACCACCGGATCCTGACTCTACATTGTTATCCCCAACTCTTTCTCTCTCAGCAACATCTTCGATAAGAGATGGCTTCGCTACTCCTAGATACCAAACGTGACCACCTATCGATCCCAGACACTGTGTCACGTTCGCGTGGTGAGTGATCGTGGAGAAGCCAAAGGATCGATCTTTGAGACGCATGATATAGAAACTAAGACAGATAAGAGAGAGTAACAAGAAACTCTGATTATTATTAAAAGAAAAAAAAAAAGAAGAAGAAGACACAAACTAACTGACACTAGACAGCTTAAGTCTTGTCTTTATTTAGTACAAATATAACAAAACACAGATTGAATTTGATAGGAGAGGTCGGAGAGAGTACCGTGGGATTCCTTTGGAGAGATCTAATTGAGCATCGTTAGGACCGAAGTGATCACCGTCGGAGGAGGCTTCGATGACTTGACCATAATCTCCGAAGCTTTCAGGTGTGGCTTCGATCGGGATCAGGTTGACTTCAACCGGAGATTCAGATTCCGCCATTGTTGCCTTGTTTCTCTCACCCACAAGATAACGGAAAGTGAAAGGATTTAGAAGATGCGAGCTTTTCTTATTTGAGGGTTTTTCTTGTCTATTTAAATAGTTATGGGGTCAAAATGAAAAAGAAAAATAACTATACGAATAACAATGAGCATTTTCTTTCATCACGAATTGACCATGTTATAACTCCATGAATAGATTCTCGATCGACTTACCTGAACGCTTTGTTAGAATTCAACTTTAACTAAAGTTATGTATGATGAAATCAGCTCAAAGAAGATGATGGACAAGAGATGGTGAAAAGTGAGAATGTGAAAAATGTATTATTTCATGTTACAAGATCTAATACCTGTTTAATATAAAATGTACATTCCGGTTTATAACAAGTAGTATCATTTCAATGACGGTTATGTTTCAACCGCTAACGAATTTGCGGTAAAAAGCAAACCGGCCTATCTTTGGTTCTACCGAAGAAGAGTTGGAAGTGAAACCAAAAGCACAATTTAGTCGGGGGATTACAATTTCTTGGAACATTGAATACAAGAAAAAACGTTTCTCACTCTGTTTTGCTTACAAGACATGAAAAAAACAGAATCACACTGATCAATATTCATATATAGGAATTGACTTAGGACGATGTGCAGTAGTCATCTTTGGGGTCAGTCAAAACCGGAAGGTGACCCCATTATTCTTCTTGAAATCATGTGTGGTTTGATCCACATCCTGTGACAACACACCAAACAATGTTAAAAAAAAACATTAAAATCACTTAGTTCACATCATTTCAAAAATAAAACTTCACTCACATTTGTGTTGGCTAGCTCTAGGTTGTAGAAGTCCATGGAGCTCTCACCGAACAACGGTCCAGCATGCCACGTACCACGTTTCAGTTTAACAAACTTTGGTCCTGAAAACCTGAAGACGCGCACTTTCTCAACCGCAGGAGGAGCGTACAAGTGACCGTCGGATCCTGACTCTATATTATCTCCAACTCTTTCTCTATCACCATCTTCAATAAGAGATGGCTTAGCTAAGCCTAGATACCAAACGTTACCTCCTATTGATCCTAGACACTGTGTCACGCTCGCGTGGTGCGTGATCTTGGAGAAGCGAAACGGTTGATCTTTGAGCCGCATGATATATAAACTAGGAGAAAATAACAAGAAACTGATTATTAAAAAAAAAAAAAAGACACAAACTGAAACTACTAACTAGACAGCTAAGTCTTGTCTTTTTTTTTTTTTTTGAGAAAGGGCCTAAATCTTTGTCTTAATTTGGAACTGATCAACAAAACCATATGGTACAAATATAACCAAACAACAGATAACAGATTGATTTTGATAGAGAGATCGGAGAGGGTACCGTGGGATTCCTCTGGAGAGATCTAACTGAGCATCGTTAGGACCGAAAGGAACACCATCTGAGGAGGCTTCGATGATCTGACCATAATCTCCGAAGTTTTCAGATGTAGCTTCGGTCGGGATCAGGTTGACTTTCTCAGGAGATTCCGCCATTGTTGCCTAGTTTCTCTCACCACAAGAAGACGAAAGTGAATGAATGATTATGCTTTTCTTGTTCAGTCGATATAAAAACTCCAACTGTGGGGTTTTCTTGTCTAATTTAAAATACTATTATGGTTTTAAAAATGAAAAAAAATAGTAATTACACGAATTACAATGAGCATTTTCTTTATATAACTCCATGAATAGATTCTCGATCGACTTACCTGATCGCTTTGTTGGGTGAGGAGATGGTGAATTACATAGTTGTTTCTTGCTATCATGTTGATTATAATTTGTTCTTCAATATCCATTGCTTCAATCTCATCTTCTAACCACTCGTCGAACTCAGATGACTCCAAAGAAGAAGAGGAGTTTACAAAAGGAGAATTACCTCTAATATTAGAATTCATTTTTAACCAAAGTTGTGGTGGTGTAACACTTGATATAGTCCATGTCTATTTATAAGCATATATCTATATATTAGTACTATTTAATACTCTCTCTGTTTTTATTTGTAGGTAGTTTTAGTTAAAAATCTCAATATCAAGAAAGTTATTATTTTTGAAAAAGTAGCATTTAGTATACAATTTCAACCAATAATAAAAATGTATGTATTATTGTATTGGTCACACAATATTTAATTAATGCAAAAGTTGCATTGAATTATATAAACATCTTACATTGTGAAACAATTTTTTTTGGCTAAAACTACCTATATAAAAACAGAGGGAGTAGTATTTAAGAAGATAAAATCTTAAAATTTTCAATTTGCTACATGCATTGGACCTCATCCTTTTGATCAATCCTGAATGGAAATTCTGAAAATAAAATAATAGAATCTAGAAAAACTTAATTCGTGTCATGCATTGGAACTTGTTTTTTCACCATTTTTCATCCTACCTTTCCATTTTTCTTTATATTTTAATTTATATCATATGCATCAAACCCTCATCATCTCACTGACTCTGGCTTTTCAAAAATAATATAATAAAATTCTGAAAATTTTAATTTATATAATGTATTGGAACTTACCATTTCACCAATTTTTGAATCTAACAAATAAAATAAGAGAATTTTTTAAATATTCAATTTATATCATGTTTTTGGATCTTACCATTTCATCCATAAAATCATTTGTATTTATTTATTTGAATTAATATTGATCAATTGTTCTGTACAAATAACAGATTGTACACAGTAAAAGAAATCACAACTCCAATATTTTTCTTCTTCTTTAAAACAAAACATAGAAAAAGTACAACAACATTGTTGTTTACACAAAGTTTTTATAAAATATTTTAAAGATTTAGAGATTTTGAATCAAATTGACTTGTAATATTTAAACTTGCGTGGTAACTATGTATTTATGTATTCTTATATATATATATATATATATATATATATATATATATATATATATATATATATTTTGTATTTTATTTTTTGTTACTAATATTTTTGTATTATTGTTAATGTCTGAATCTAACTTTAAAATATTTTAAATCTTTTTGAAATTTAATTAAATTTTGTGTATATATATATGAGAGATGAAAAGAAAATAGACATTAAAAGGATAAATGAAAAAACATTTAGTAATCATAAATACAAATATGAAAATTTAAAATTTTGAAACTTTTTTTACATGACAAAAATTTTCATGTTCAAATTATAAAGTGTCTCTAAGTAGTAACCTTTTCAAACGGAAGTTTTGTAACTAATAAGATGAAAATTGTCTTTCGCAACAAAACAATCAACTTTTTTTTGGGGTCAAAATTTGCAAAGTAGCATTTAACAAAGAGTAATCTCCTCCGGCTCAAGCTGCCCCCCAAAAAAAACTTCGTAGCAGCAAAGCAAAGCAAAGTAAAAATAGAAAAGCCCTCTAGCAAAGCTTCTTCTGACCGAGCTGATCAGCCACCATAGCTTCCTCGTTCTTCTGCATAGCTTTCTTGGCTAGTTCATATCCAGCAAAGTTCATGGCACCAAGAGGAGCCACCCAGAAGAACCTCGGACTGCTCCTTTGAACAAACCAAGCGGTCCCTCGTGACGCAGAACCGAAAGAAAAACCATTGACATTGAGATGGGTCTCCCTGGCGTTGCAGTCATCATTCTCGTCTTCATCACATCAAACGGAGTCGTCACAAACCGCTGCTATACCTCCTGACACCGCTCCAACCGCTATTGTCTCCCATGCCTCTAGCTCCCTTCCCAGCGCTTGCGCCACCATCTACAAAAACCTCACACAAATCTTTATCATCTCGGTTCTACAGTCTTTTAATATGACCATTTTGATTTACCTTTTTAGACTCTGCATACAGTCCCATGCCAACAACGTATAGTGGGACTTCACGGCAAAGAGTTGCGCCTGTCCCACGGAAAAACCCTCCTGGACCGTCTTGTCTCCATGTCCCTACAATGGCTTCCCCTACATTGTTAAACATGCCAGCCTGCAACCGTTGCTTCAGCACCTCACATGGAATCCGCACTGCCGTGCCTAATAGTGTGCTGCAGAATGATGCAATCGATTGAATCTGCATCAAATGCCCAACGTTTCTCACTGAGTGCAAAGTAGAAAAGATCAGAAAGCACAAATGCAGATGATGCAACTTTACGATGTAACAAAAAAAGAAGCATCAAAGAAGCTACATCTAGCAATGAAACACTTGATTTTGGATTTTTGCAGGATTTGCATCTTATAATGTTCACTTAGTAGATCATATCACTATAGAGGACAAAAACAAGTGCTGAGTTTTGTAAGAAAGCTAATACTAACTTCTTCACTAATGGAATATCTCTATATGAACCCATAAATGACCCAAACAATGAGTACAGTGTGACCATCACCTGAATTTCTGGGAGATTGGGAGCAAAATTGATCAACACAAGTTTACTTGCTTCGAATATTCCTGTCCGCAGGCCATGGCTACAACAATGAAAGAGATTAAGCCACACTGGAAATTAAACATTAACAAATAGTAGCCAAAAAAATATTTGATTTGGAACAACTGAAAAGACCTTGAAAACTGTCCAAGAATTGCTGGAATAGAACCCTTATACACTCCCCGGACACCAATCTCTGGAAGCTTTGCTATCACTTCAGGAAATGACAAGGTTGATGCTTGCACACGTGTCTGGTAACGAAAATGAACAATCAAATCAAGACACCAGGGCTGGCGAGTTATTCAGCTGCAAAAGGCGGCAACAAGAGGACTTACTCACCTTGATCGTGTCAATCGAATGCAATAGGGAAGTGGAGAGAGCAGAGGCAAGTCCTCCGGCTAATGCAGATTTTAGAACATCTCCAGCAGGTAAAGCCACGGGAGGTGCAACAGCAACAACAGTCGCAGCTTCAAACCAGATGTTACTACACGAGCACCAATCATCATTACTAGGACAGCAAACGTTTAAAGTGTTCTTCTACAACAAAGACTTATACTTACCGAGGATCATCCTGCAACCGCTCATACGGCAGCAAAACCATGAAGTTACGGAAATGTCCATAAGAGATAGACTCTTCGGTATCAACCTTCAAGAACCTCATCATGGCTATAGCATTCTCTTCATTAGCAGGAAGCCCTGCGTTATCCAGCGATGCCAATATCTCACTCTTCTGTAGAGTACCGGACTTGGTCAAACACAGAGAAGTGTAGGCACGGAGGATGGTTGGCTCCTTCTGTTCCATCAGCGACAAAAACTGCTTCCAACCAAAAGATTTCGAGAAAAGATGACTCCTCGCTCGTCTCATAAACTCCTTGGCGTATCTTCTCGGCAGTTTTCTTCTCCTCATTGCAATTTCCAGATCTTCCAATGTTACTTTACCATCACCATCTCTATCTAGTTCTTCGAAGAACCTCCTACCTGGAAGCCACAGAGAGTTATAATTGAACAGAGATTAGTTAAAAAAAAGATTCATACCTTCAGACTCGGTGTATCTGAAAAAATCCTGAACAGAGATAAGTTTCTTCTTGTCCGGATGGTCTGCTGAAGGTCGTCCTAACTGGGGCAAAAGCTCAATAAGCTCAGTCAACGAAATAGTAGACAGTGTGGATTTCAAACGCTCCACGTTAGACAAAGGTATACTCAGTAGTCCACTAGCCAGGCTCTGTGGAGAAGAATCAGCAACGCTTTCCTCCTTACTAACGTTGTTACTACTTTCATCACCATCTTCACTCACGGGAGGAGATGCCAGACCGACTATACCCGACGCCACATCTCCAACTCTAGCAAACATCAGGTTCCCTAGGAACCCATTAACATCGAGTTTCCTAGCATCCCATATGTTAAAGACAAGCGGACTAGCTTCCTTGGTACAACAAGATTCAGTCTGTGAACTGTCCTGGATGAATTGGTCAAGCTTGTGGAGATTATGAGCCAGCATTTCAACAACAAAACCCATAGCGCATTCAATCGGATTCCCTTCCTTTTCAGTAGATTTAGCTGACTGGTTCTTCCTAATCTCTTTCCGGTTTACAAACGAAGCCTTTGGTTTAAGACTCTTCTCATCATGAACCCTCTTCTTACCTATCTTAAAAGGAACAGGTAAAGCATGGACAAAGCCACTAACCAACAAAGACCAAGTCATAGCAAACTTGAAGCAATTCGTACAAGAACCATCACCATCATCTTCTTTCTCCAACAAAGGCTTGTCTTTCTTCTTAACCAGCTTCTCACTACCAAAGAGTGACTTCACAGGGATCTTAAAGGACAAACCTTTCTTCCTCTCTTCACTCACCAAACACTGAACACTGTCAACATTGTTCTCAGAGTCGGGACAAGCAGAAACCCTCTTCCTCCTCCTGTTTCTTACAGACGACCTCAACACCAAATGAAAGTCCTTCTCTTTGCTTATCCAACAACTCTCGATGTCTCTAGCCGCCTTTTTGACGCCGAGCTCGATGGGGAGGAGAGCGTCTTTCACTGCTTGGATTGAATTGAACAAGGACTCGATAGGATCGTTCGCTGACACCATTGCACCATTCAAATGGGAAAAAATCGAATCCAGGAGACGAGACGAACTCGTTGAACCCTAGAAACAAAACGGACGAATCGAAGTTACTTTAAGAAAACCCTAAGAACCGCGAAATCGAGCGAGAGGTTCTTCAGATGCGGTTCAGGATGTCAATCTGAGCATTAAGGGAGAGCTGAGCGAGGAAATCGAAAATGGAGTAAAAATGGGAGCTTTAAAGGTTTTTTTTTAAGAGGTTGAAGCTGAGAGAGAAGAGCAGATACGATGAGAGTGAGAAGAAGAAGAAGAGGCAACCATGAAACGATGATGACCCGACCCTTTCTTCTTTGTTTGTTTTTTTCTCTTACGGAAAAATAAATTTTTTTATAAATAAATTAGATGAAGATAAAGACGTGGATATTTATTAGAGAAAGATATTTCATAATCATTTTTAAATGTTTTTTTTTTCACGTTGTGGATAAAATCATGACCGAGTCTCTCATGTTATCCCTAAAGTTATAACCCAGTTTTAGACATTTATCTAGCAATTGAAAGTTAATTTTTTTTTGGTCAAACAATTGAAAGTTAGTAATTAATACTGTACTAATAAGTTAGTACAAAGGATAAAAAAAAAATTAATTAATTTTGTGGAGGAAAGAGGGGGAATGAATGGATAGAGGCTGTCGTAAGAATGCGGTGGAGCCTGATGACACGTGGACTTTGTTCCCATTGATCGTTTACTCAAATGACAAAACACCCTCCTCCAGTCCTGCTTACCGTTTTGTTACGTGTGGTTCTTTTCAGTGACTTAAGTCGAGAAAAAAAGAGTTGAGCCTTTTTGGTGTTTACGTAGAGACCACAAAAGCCTTTGTGTATGGTTTGCTATAACAAAGAGAAAAACAAACAGAGATGATGATTCTATTTCTAATGTAGTGTAATTGATTTTCACCTCAACAGTGCAGTCGCAGATACTGCAGCTCCAACTAAAATGGTGTCGCCTGATGGTACCAAACATATCACCAACTTATCCATTTGTATATCATAGAGAAGACAACAACCAAGAGGGAATTAGGACACACACATATACATTAATGAAAGAAGATTGAACTTAGAAGGTAGATATCAGACTCTTAACAGGGATGGATTACAGTATATGGTTTATTAGATTAACTCAAAACCAAACACAGACTTCTCTTCAAGGTCTTACAATAAGGAACTCACTTCCTTACAATTGGAAAGAAAAATGCCAGTGCCAAAAGTGTTAATCCTTTTATAAACTCTTTTATTATCTGCATTCTCCGGTAGTCCAAGGGAGATCCAAAAGTGTTACAAACCCAAGACAGAGAATGATAAAGAAGAGGAAAAAATGGAATCTGGAATCACAAGTTCTTGAAAGCAGAGTCATGAGCATCCTTGGGAGGAGTAAGCCTAGCCAACAACGCCTTGTTGGGACACCGCTCCGCATCCACAAAGTAGTACTCCCCATCCGCCTTAAAACTCACAAACGGCCTCTGCGTGTCCGGATAACGCACGTCCGAGAACTTCAGCGTCTTCGGCGCAAACGTCGCGAGCCAAGTCATCATCTCCACCTCGAAAGTGTCGGAACCAGGCTGCCACCTCAGCTTGTGGACGTAAGGGCTGACGAACCAGTGGAGAGCAGCGGTGGTGGAAGCGCTGAGGAAGATCACGGTGGAGGCAACAGCGCCTTTCATGATCACGTTGAGTCCGGGGGAAGTCATGAAGGTGATGACTGGGCCGAGAGAGACGGAGAGGCAGCAGGTGGAGAGCGAGAGGAGTTTCACTTTTTTGATGGTTGATGAGATTGGGCCGTGGTAAACAACACCGCCTCCGTCGTTGTCTTGTTTCTTGTCTTGTGGTCCGATGCTGATCTTGTGCTCATCATCATTATCTTCCTCTCTAGTGTTTGCTCTAGATGATGATGCCCAGCTTCTCTGGTAAAGAGTTTGAGCCTCAGGGAATCTGACCTTAGGGATCACTGATGATGATGATGGTGATGGTAACCATGTCCCTGCTATTGACCGGCCATATCCTGTAAAATATATAAGATTTGTGATGATTAATGAATCTGTGACTATATCCAAACACTAACAAACAAACTAACAAAAACATGAAACTCAACTGAATAATCAGACATAATGTCAGTAAACTATAGAATATATGTGGATAAGATCTGATCATATGAACAGTGTTGACTTTTGAGGGACAGAACTAGGGCAAGATTACATAATGTCAGTAAACTATGTACTGCCTTAAACAACTGCTAAGACTTCAAAATGATTCAATGCCATTTTCTCGATTCAAATGAAGCTAGGGTGGATGAAGAACCTGAAGTGAATGAGGAGGAGGAAGAGAGACGGCGAGACTGAGAGCGGATTAAGTGAATCAAAGCTGATCTTCCCATCGCCGTTTTCGATTGCACGATTGATTCTCAGGTCTCTCTCTCAAATGAATCTTGTAGGGTTTTTAGAGTTGTTTCTATTTTGTCAAATATTAAATTGGAGCCGATACGGATTATTATTGATGGTCTAGTGGCTAAGTTATACTCTACTAAAATAACAAGGTAACGTGTTCGATGCCATGGACAATGCAACATTAAAAAATAACGACTCGCATTATTATCGCTCACTTATTGGAGTCTGGAGATTGTCTGGACCACCACCACCAACTACTTCAGAAATGATTTTTTGGTAATGAAAACATTGAGATCTTCACCATAATCATTTCACCATGTCTCCACCACCACGACTCCTTGTCGTCTCCCTCCTCCTCCTCGTTCTACTCCCTTTCTCGTCTTCTTGCAGAGACGCCCAAGAAAACGACAGAATCTCGCGTCTTCCCGGCGAGCCCAACAATGTCTCCTTCTCCCACTTCTCCGGTTACGTCACGGTCAACGAGTCAGCTGGTAGAGCGCTCTTCTACTGGCTCACCGAGTCAACTCAACACCCAGAGTCAAAACCGCTAGTTCTGTGGCTCAACGGTGGCCCTGGCTGCTCCTCCTTAGCTTATGGCGCTGCTGAGGAGATTGGTCCCTTTAGGATCAACCCTGATGGCAAAACTCTTTACCACAATCCTTACGCTTGGAACCAGTGTAATACCCTCTCTCCCTTTCTATCGAGTTCTTAAAATATATACTAGAGGTTTGAAATCATTTCATGCAATGTTCTAGGCCAGGACGACTAGCAATTAGGCGGATTATTCGGAGTCTAGGCAAATTATTGATTTATTTCAGATATATTATACATTTATATGACATATTTTAGTTTTTAAGTTTAATCATAAGATTATTATAGGGGAATTTTCAAAAATACCACTTTGAAAGTAGCATTATTCATCTTTACCACCACTAAGTACATATTTTCAAAAATACCTTATTTATTAAAATGTTAAAGACTCTTATATCTTTGTTTTTATATGCTTTTCAAAATTTTAATCCAAAATTCTAAATCCTAAACCCCCAATTCTAAACCCTAAACCCTAAATCTTCAACTCTAAACCCTAAACCCTAAACTATATACCCTAAATTCAATATCCTAAACCCTAAACCCTGAAACCTCAACTATAAACCCTAAATCCTCAACTCTAAACCCTAAACTTTATACCCTAAACCATAAAACATCAAATCTAAACCCTAAAACATAAAATCTAAACCCTAAATCCTAAACGTTCAAATCTAAACCCTTCATTAAAAATAGTGGTAAAAGTGGTTAGTGTAAACATGAAAAGTGGTACTATGAAAATTGTATTTTTGGCAATTTCTCATTATTATAATGAATTATCAAAATTAAAAATACAAAACCGAAGAAATTAGATAATTTTATAGATTTATAATAATATTATTGCTAAACTTAACATATTTAAAAAAATAGATCGATTTAAATCGGTTTTAACCGATTTAGAACAGTTTAAATCAATTTGGATCTTATAAATAGATATAAATCGGATATTTAGGAAAATCGTTTCGGATATGACCGATTTTTAGAACCATGATTTCATGTAATATTAGTTTCGTCCCATTGGTCTAATAACTTATGTTTATTTTTTTAATTGAGTTCAAGTTACGAAGATTCCTCTGTTTCTTCTTTTCCTCAGTGGCAAACGTGTTGTTTCTTGAATCACCAGCTGGTGTTGGTTTCTCGTATACGAATACTACCTCTGACTTGTACACTTCCGGAGATCAGAGAACAGGTATATGATGAAGCTCATGACTCTTTGACGCATCCATCATGGATCACTCAACAAAATGTTGTTGCATGATGCAGCTGAAGATGCATATGTGTTTCTCGTGAAATGGTTCGAGAGGTTTCCGCAATACAAGCACAGAGAGTTCTACATCGCTGGAGAAAGCTACGCAGGTCACTACGTTCCTCAGCTGTCACAGATTGTTCACCGGAAAAACAATCCTGAAATCAACTTCAAAGGCTTCATCGTAATAACTAAACCCACACAAAACCTCTTTTGTTTCTGTGTGTGTTGATTCGATTTATGTCAAGAAATCTAGTATCGTATAAAGGATTTCTTGTGTTGATATGGGTCAATGGACCAAAGTATATATACAAACTGTTTTACCTAATTCGTAGAATCTAGAGAAGGAATATTTACATACTTATCACAAACTAATATGTAAAGAATATATATGTCGTATATATCCCGTAATACCCCCCCTCAAGTTGGAGAGTGAAGATCAAGAACTCCCAACTTGGATAGAAACTCGTGAAACTCCTTTCGTCCAAGGGCCTTAGTAAAGATATCTGCTAGCTGTGTATGAGTAGAAACATGCTTTGTCGCAATAGTGCCTTTGACGATCTCGTCGCGTATGAAATGGCAATCATTTTCCACATGTTTCGTGCGTTCGTGAAAGACCGGGTTAGCAGCAAGGTAGATAGCAGACTTACTATCACAATGTAGAGGAGTAGGTGAAGTAAGGGGAATACGAAAAGCGCGCAATAAGTTGTTGATTCCCATAATTTCCTGGACTGTGAAGGACATCGCACGGTATTCAGCTTCACAGCTTGATCGAGAAACGTTTGGTTGCTTTTGTGTCTTCCAAGAGATAGGAGAGCCACCGAGTGTAATGTACCAACCAGTAAGCGATCTACGAGTAATGGGACAGCCGTTCCAGTCTGAATCACACCAAGCAGCAAGATGTAGATCGGTGTGAGCTCGCAACAAAATGCCTTGCCCTGGAGTTCCCTTAAGGTAACGAACAACACGAAGGGCGGCATCCCAATGAGCCTGTTTCGGTTTTTGCATAAACTGAGACAGGATGTGAACAGAGTAGGATAGATCCGGACGAGTCACAGAGAGATAGATAAGCCTTCCAATGAGTCGTCGATAAGCAGAAATATTTTTAAAATCGGGACCTTTGTCTAAAGCTAGACGATGATTCTGTTCAACTGGAAACAGAGAAGGTTTAGCTGCAAGAAGACCTGTCTCCTCTAAGATCCCAAGAGCGTACTTCCTTTGGCAGAGATAAATACCAGTAGGACTCCTTGCAAGTTCAAGTCCAAGGAAGTATTTAGAAACTCCTAAATCTTTCATATGAAAACACTTGTTCATATAAGTTTTAAATGAGGCAAGAAGTTGCAGGTTACTTGCAGAAACAATGAGATCGTCCACATACACGAGAACCATAATATACTCGGAACCGCGATCCAAAACGAATAAGGAGTAATCGGGTGGCCCTTGAGAAAACCCGTAATTTCGTAGAGACGTAGATAACTTCTCGAACCAGCAGCGTGGTGCCTGACGAAGACCATATAGTGACTTGTTTAAACGACAGACTTTGTTCTTGTCCGAACCAGAAAACCCTGGAGGAGGTCGCATATAAACTTCCTCTTTCAAATCACCATGTAAGAACGCATTATGGACATCCATTTGATGGATCTCCCAATTGCGAGAGGAAGCGATCTGTAAGAAGGTGCGTACTGTCGTCATCTTTGCAACAGGGGCGAAGGTTTCATCGTAGTCATCACCTTCGACCTGATTATTTCCCAGTACGACGAGACGTGCCTTATAACGTTCTAAGGTTCCATCGGCGCGAAACTTGAGTTTAAAAACCCATTTACAGCCGATAGCGTGCTTGCCAGGAGGAAGATCTACCACTGTCCATGTTCCACTGTCCTCTAAGGCGACATATTCAACTGTTATCGCGTTTCGCCAGTTTTCATCGAGGATAGCTTGCTTGTAAGAACGAGGCTCAACCAGCGAAGATATAGCAGTAAGAAAAGCACAGTGGCTTTCGGAAAAATTGGAGCAATCGACGTAGAACTCCAGTGAATAAGGTGCAGTTTGTTGACACGTAACAGCTGGTGAAATTGTATGAAGCACGTAGTCATTTAACTTGGCAGGTAAGGTTTTGTTTCGTAGACCACGACCCAACTCCTGGATCGGGGCAGGTGTTTCTGTTCCGAGTTCTGTAGATGAAACAGCAGGTAAGGGAGATGAGTTAGTAACATCATGAGCCGCAGTAGAAGAAGACATCGAAGGAGACGTGGGTAATGAAGGAGAGCCTTCCATATCAGAAAGGTCCGTAGAAACTGGAGGAGATAAAGCATCTTGTGTACAAGAAGGAGACGATGGAGGAGAAGTCTCATTTTCTGAAGGTGTTGTATCAGATATAACTGATGAAGTATCAGAAACGACGACTATGTCATCGGGTGCAGGATCGGTACTAGGGTCTTCATGGGGCAGAGAAATAGGAACTGGTGTTGCAGGTTCTGCTATAGGAGGAGCCGGACGACCAAGAGTGGTAGCGATAGGTGTGGTAACAGGAGCGTGAGGTACAGAGGGAGTAGCATAAGGAAACTCTGTTTCACAAAACACGACATCGCGACTAACAAAGATCTTGCCTGTGTCGCGATTAAGGACTCGCCAACCCTTTTTACCAGTCGGGTAACCGATAAACACGCCTTGTACACTGCGTGAATCAAACTTGTCTCCTCTGTGGTTCTGATTATGTGCATAGCAGAGACACCCGAACACCCGTAAGTGTGTCAAAGGAGGAGCTCGAAGATAGAGGCGCTCAAAAGGTGTCTGTCCGTTGAGCAATTTAGACGGTGTACGATTAATAAGATAGGCTGCAGTCAAAATACATTCTCCCCAAAACTCAATAGGTAGAGAAGACTGAAATCGTAAAGCTCGAGCAACGTTCAAGATGTGACGATGCTTTCTTTCAACTCTGCCATTCTGTTGTGGCGTACCGACGCAGGATGTTTCGTGTATAATTCCATGCTCACGGAAGTAAGATGTCAGGCACATGAATTCCGTGCCATTGTCACTGCGAATCGTTCTAACGTTTGTATTAAATTGGCGCTTGACCATAGCAATGAAGTTGCGAATTGTAGTAGAAACTTCATGCTTGGAAGGTAAGAGATAAAGCCAAATACTGCGAGAGTAATCATCTACGACAGTCAGAAAATAACGAGAACCACAGCGAGATGGAGCACGGTAAGGACCCCACAAATCAAAATGCACCAAATCAAATAAAGCCTTTGTTGTATTAGAACTGTTTGGAAAAGAACAACGGGTTTGCTTGGCGCGAATACAAGTATCGCAGACCTTATTCTTAAAACTACTATTATGAGAAACAGAAATAGGTAGTAAATCCAAAACACCAGCGGAGGGATGTCCTAAGCGATGATGCCATAAATCTTGAGTAACTGGTTTCTCCTGATGAATCGCCCCAGCAAACTCCATCCCTCGCAAAAAATAAAGTCCATTCCTCTGCTCAGCCACTCCAATCAGCGTCCTGGTAATGCGGTCCTGAATCAATCCAAGTTTATCAGAAATCTGAAAGATACAAGTTTTCTGTCGAGCTAACTGAGAAACTGATATCAAATGGCACTGAAGGCCATCAACGTATAAAACATCCTGAAGTGTAAGTAGGGAACTTAAAATAACTGTCCCTCTTTGTGTCGCAAGTGTAAGCCTTCCATCAGGCAATTTAACATGTAAAGGGGCCGTGTCTTGTATATCAGTGAGAGAACAAAGTGTTCCCGTCATGTGGTTTGTGGCTCCAGAATCAACAATCCAAGAGGAAATAGGAGACGTACCGCTTAAAGTATGTGACGCTGGTTTATGTTCGTTCAAGAGTGTCACCAACGTCTTCCATTGCTCGTCGCTTAGGCCAGTAAGTCCAACACGATCGGAAGCAGTAAGTGTGTTGGCGGAGTGTTGTTGTGGCGAAGTAGTCACCACATTGACACGAGCAGGTGCAGTTGAGGGCTGTCGGGGAGATGGCGACGAGGTTCCTTGTCCACTGTTTGACTGCAAACGACCACGAGGTCTATCTCCCCACCAATCTGGATATCCCAAACTGCGAAAACAATTTGTCGCTAGATGACCCTTGCGATTACAACTAGAACAGAGCAGCTTCATTCTTTCTTCTCGAGAAACAAACGGAGCACGCGGAGATGCAGAGCTGGATGTACGAACGGCGTGTGCCATTGTTTCAACTCGCTCATCGAGCACACGTGTTGTGTGTTTGGAATCCTCATCTTGAAGAAGCACACTGTATGCCTCGTCGAGAGAAGGTAAAGGATCTCGGGAGAGGAGACTCGATTTAGTTGCACCATAGAGAGACTCATCAAGACCTTTGAGAAACTCATGAAGTCGATCCTCCTCTCTTTCTTTCTCAAGGTTCTGACCAATAGCACAGCCACAATTCTTAGTAACGCGATGCTCAGACAGAGAAGTCCACAGTTGCATCAGCTTTCCGTAGTAAGTTTCAATAGACAAGCCATGTTGTCTGCAAGTAGCAAGTTCTGCTTTGATACGTTGAACACGCTGTCCGTTGTTGACCGAGTAACGCTTGCGAATATGTTCCCAATAATCGCGAGCAAGTTCCAGATGCGATAGATTCGAACGAACTGATTCAGCTATAGTAAGCTTCATCCAAGACATAACCAAAGCGTTATTGGTCCACCAATCATCGAAGTCAGGCGAATTAGAACCTGGTTCGGGGATTGAACCATCAACAAAACCAAACTTCTTCCTCGCCTTAAGAGCCATGCGCAGGTTAGTGGCCCACTCGTTGTAATTGGGTCCCTTAAGCAACGGCTGAGAGATAACAGAGCCGGGATTATCACTGGAGGAGAGATCGTACGGTGAGATTGTACGTCTCCGTGTCTCCACACGCGACTCTGAAGCCGCAGTCTTCCCGGAGGAACTCTGAAAATCATCCTTGCCGTCATCACTTCCCATAACTCGAGAGAGAAGAGTAGAGAAAAATAATCAAGGAACGTAGAAGGCCAAGTAGATCGAGAAAAAGCTTTAAAAGATTTTTGTGCTTTTAGCGCTCTGATACCATGTCAAGAAATCTAGTATCGTATAAAGGATTTCTTGTGTTGATATGGGTCAATGGACCAAAGTATATATACAAACTGTTTTACCTAATTCGTAGAATCTAGAGAAGGAATATTTACATACTTATCACAAACTAATATGTAAAGAATATATATGTCGTATATATCCCGTAATAATTTATTATTATCTTTAAGGTGGGGAATGCTGTGATTGATGACTACCATGATTTCGTGGGGTTGTTTGAGTACTGGTGGACTCATGGGTTGATATCTGATCTCACTTACCACAACTTAAGGATCACCTGTGAGTTTGTATCCTCCGAGCACCCTTCCCTTGAGTGCAGCAAGGCCATTGAAGCTGCGGACAAGGAGCAAGGAGATATTGATCCGTACAGCATTTACACTGCCACTTGTAAGAAGGAAGCTGCAGCTCTTAGGTCACGCTTCTTGAGGGTTCGTCATGTGAGTTCCGTTCCCATCAATGCCCACTTTATTATATGTTTGTTTGTTTGTTTTCATTATTAAAACTGTTTTTGGACTCACTCAGCCATGGATGTGGAGAGCATATGACCCATGCACGGAGAGATACTCCGGGATGTATTTCAACTCTCCGGAGGTTCAAAAGGCTATGCATGCTAACACAACCGGAATTGCTTATCCATGGAAGACATGCAGGTAATCAATGGATTTTTTTTATCAAATTTTTACAGTTTAACTTTTCTCTTGTTTTCAGTGACATTTGTTTGTTGTGTGTGTTTTAGTGACATTGTTGGAGATAAATGGGCGGATTCTCCTCTCTCTATGCTTCCAATCTACAAGGAGCTCATCGCTGCTGGCCTCAGGATATGGGTTTTCAGGTATATCTAGTTCTCCTCTGTATCCATCTAGGTTTGGTTACTATGATGATGATATCTTGTTGCATTATGCAGTGGAGATACTGACTCAGTAGTTCCCGTGACTGGAACTCGGTACTCTATTAGAGCCCTCAAGTTACAACCAGTCTCCGAATGGTACCCTTGGTACGACAATGGACAGGTACAAGAAGCAAACAAAACCAGAACAGAGCTTTTTTTAGTTCTTTGTGTAGTTAGTTAACGTATAAATGTGTAAACAATAGGTTGGTGGGTGGAGCCAAGTTTACAAAGGACTGACCCTGGTGACAATACATGGAGCAGGGCACGAGGTACCTCTTCACCGACCTCGGCGAGGTTTCCTTCTTTTTCAGTCGTTTCTCAACAACAAGCCAATGTAAAATGTTAAGACACTGCGAGCACAAAAACCTTTTCAGGTTCTGTAAAATTTGTCCTATGGAGATCATTTGTATTTACTTCCATGTGGTATTATTCTCTTGTTGTTTGTTTAGTTGTAAGAGCTTTGAGTAAACATTAATTTAGTTTGGTCTGATAATAATGAGTGTTGTCTGTCGATGTGTGGGATGCTTAGCTGCTACCACTAAATTAAGGCTTTCCGTTGCTTTTCTTGGTACACAAGAAAACGAGTAAGACACGGTTTTTACTTCTTTTTTAATTCTATCTAACACATAGTCGGTTCTTTAATTCTACGGAATGCATTTAATTAGGCACATGATCATCTTTGGGATTGCTCACCTTATGAGTTATGAACATCTCTTTATGCATTTTTTTACTATAGAAAATATATAAACATTGATGTGAAAGAAAATATAAACATTGATGTTGATTTTTCTTTGGACTATAACTCGCTGAAAAAGATATGATTAAACACAAAGAGAGACTGGTTCAGTTAAGTATTTTATTTCGAAACCTTTTTATTAGCTTTATCCAGAGTTTCGATAATAGAATTGGCAACAACAACAAAAATAATGTTGAAGACTAAAACAAAAGGGTTTGGACAAAATGGAACACAAATTAATTGTTATGGTCCAACAAGATCGGCATTAGGTGAAACTAAAAGTGAAAAATATGAACAGACGAGCCACTAAATGTCAAACAAAATCAGCTTACCAATTGAACCAACTCATTAAACTAAAAGTTATTTGTGATAAATGTATTTTATATGATTACCGTTAATTTATAAGGTCATGCAAATCCCACTTTATATTACTCCTATAAGATATACACGTCTACACGGTACAACCTCTCCATGTGAAATACATGACTAAATTACGGTTTAAGCAAGCAATATATAGCTTTTAATTAGTCAAAGGCTATAATATATATAGCTAAAATAGTTCGCCTTCATCATCAAATCATGAAACCTGAATGTACTATTATGACAATGACTAGGTAACGATAAAAGTTAATAAATAAACATAATATAACTATCATGATGAAAGAGAGGCATACATATACAGGATACCAAAGAATAACAAACACAATAATGTGTATAATATATTCGAGTAGTCAGCATACTCAATCGACAAGTAAGCTAATTAATTTGACTATATATACAATAATAATCAACAGTTTCAGCACAAATAACTATTTAATACACCACATGATCCCTAAAAATGGCATAAGTTGACAACGACCCTCGGTTTTCTAAGTTATAAATTCAGCAAGGTGGAGAAATGAGAGATTCTCAAGAAACTATCAAACCAAGAAATTAAAATACACACACAAGAAAAAAAAAATCTTTTGATGATGATGATCACAAGAAGCAGAAAGTGTCTAACACTGTATCAATGTATATTTTTATTAAGCATGATCATTGCATTATTAGACATAGTCTCGAGTAGTACTGATGATGCTAAGGAGCAAAAGATGAGGGACAAGATCCTCTCTTTGCCAGGCCAACCTCCTAACCTCAACTTCTCTCAATTCTCTGGCTACGTTACTGTTAATTCAGCGGCCGGACGAGCTCTATTTTACTGGCTAACCGAGGCCCCTAAGCCCAGTGACACCAAGCCCCTGGTACTATGGCTTAATGGTGGTCCTGGATGCTCATCCATTGCCTACGGTGCATCCGAGGAGGTTGGTCCATTTCGAGTTAATCCAGACGGAAAGAGTCTTCGTCTAAATCCCTATGCTTGGAACAAAGGTATTCTTTAATTAATCAAATTTATTAATTAGGAGTCATATTTATTTATTTAAATCAATCAATAATAATAATGTGTTACAAAAAAAAATCAATCAATAATGTATGCAGAGGCAAACCTGATGTTTTTGGATTCACCGGCGGGAGTTGGTTTCTCGTACACAAACACTTCGTCAGACGAACAAACTATGGGAGACAAGAGGACAGGTCTTATATATAATATGCTTGTAATTTTCATAATCATAAGAAGAAAGTATTTTTAATTACATTATTAGCCAATATATATGATATGGATATGAAATGTGGGGACAGGGGAAGATGCATATAGATTCCTGGTGAAATGGATGGAGAGGTTTCCTGAGTATAAAGAAAGACCTTTTTACATCGCCGGCGAGAGCTATGCCGGTACTTCCATATATTCTTCATTTAACTAGCACTTTTAATTCGTAGTGAGTTAGTTATTTTATTTGCTAAATACATTATTTTGCTATAAGGCTACTAAAATATATTTGTCATGTGAAATTTCTACATTTGCGATCCTTCAATATTAAGCAGTTGAACCAAATGATGTTGATATTTAGTACCATAGCACGTTCATGTACATCAAGGCATTACATTAGAGAAATAATGGGTTTTATAAAATATAGCCAAATAAGGAGAATCAACAACAACCCAATTGACTTTTCTTTTGTGACCAACTTAAGTCTTTAATTACACCATATGAATACGAATATTGTAGCGTTGTGACGTTGCAGCTAGAACTACCATATACAACCTGTGAAATGATATGGTTAGTGGTCAATAATTACAGTTTGATCTTATTGCATTGGGTTTGGTTGTGTTTGTTGGTCAACTAGGACATTATATTCCGCAGCTAGCTCAATTGATTGTCAACCGTAACAAGGGTACCAAAAACCCCATTATCAATCTAAAAGGAATCCTGGTAAGTAATTTATTTTGTATGTACACATTTTGAATACACTATTGGATATTAAAATGAATGATTATATAAACATGAAAAATAAAAGATGGGGAATCCTCTAGTGGATGATTACAATGACAACAAAGGGATGCATGAGTACTGGTGGAACCACGGGCTCATATCGGACGAAAGCTACTTTGAACTGACCAAATGGTGCCTCAACGACTCCATCCTTTTTCCCAAACCAAACTGCGACAATGCCCTGAACCAAGCCTTCTCTGAGTTTGGTGACATTGATCCTTACAACATCGATCGTCCTGCATGCACCAAAGGTTCATCATCGAATGGGTGGAGGCAAGCATGGCGATACAGAGGGAACGATGAGTGCGTTACGGGATACACACGCATTTATATGAACGATCCAAATGTGCACAAATCTTTACATGCCCGCCTTAACCGCACTTCTTGGACTCCTTGTAGTCGTGTCATAAGAAAGAACTGGAAAGACTCACCCAAGTCCATGCTTCCCATCCTCAAAGAACTTCTACAAGCTCCTCTCCGCATTTGGATATTCAGGTAGAATAATTTTTTTTTTGTCAGCATTCAGGTAGAATAATTAATTATGTATATATAGTAAAACAAATATCAAGGTCGATAGACAAATATGGACTGATTCATTTTTTTTTACTATTTATTTAAATTATATTATTTCTGATGTGAGATCTCTTAACAAACTTTTATATAATTTTTGCGGAATGATATGTATATAGTGGGGACTCGGACGGAGTGCTACCACTAAGTGGGACGAGGCATTCGATAAATGCGATGAAATTGAAGACCAGCAAAAGGTGGTATCCATGGTACCATTCACATGGCTTAGTGGGAGGGTGGAGCCAGGTTTACGAGGGTGGCTTGCTAACGTACGCAACGGTTAGAGCTGCGGGACATGAGGTGCCATTGTCACAGCCTCGTCTAGCCTTTTTTCTCTTCTCACATTTCCTGGCCAACCACTCACTTCCCTCCTCCTCTTCTTGATTACTTCTTCCTCCTTTCACTTTAGTGAATTGTTTTTCTTTGTAGCTATTTAAAATAGTGCACCTAGAGAGATATATAATAGGGCCTCATGGCTGTTCTTGGACCTTGTGTTTGGAGTTCTCACGTTAGCTCATCTTTCATGTATATAAAAGATGTTATACGTGAATGATAATGTTTGTGTGCAGTTATTTGAACTTAGAAAACAAACATAGAATAATGATTCTCTTGCTTTTAATGTTCATTTTAAATAAAGTAGTACATAGAGATAAAATTTCTATTCATGAAATGTTTCCAGTCCCAAGTCCCAACTCATAAACATCATCTAGAGACCCCATTCCCTACAAAAGAAACAAAGAATAGTAAGACTAAGAGGTGACACCAACAAAAATGCATTGCATGCAGAATCTTGAATCAAGTATATTACAAGGTAAGAGAGAATGGATAGCAAAAAGAATTTAGAACTAGAGACACTTACTTAGCTTTATCACCAAACCAATTATAGACGGATTTGGCAGTGGAGGAGACAGTGTCGACGGCAGGACCGGCATGTTCATTGAAGAACTTGGTAACATCGTTCGTGGCTGCGTCTATCCTCTGTCCAAACGTTGGTGCCTCCTCAGCAGAAACTGACACCGACTTCATAGACATAAGCAACATCAACGACAACACCAAAGCCACCTTTTTCTCCATCTTGACCCCAAAACGTAGAGATTCTCTTATTTTCTCGAAAAAGAGAGTTTTATCTCAAATACAATAATACTTGAGGAACAAATTTTAAAAAGTTGCATGCTCTTGAGTCTACAACTCTATATATAACTTGCCTAATTTAAGCCACGTCTATATATAAATTATTACAGTAAATATTAGGTTTTTGGCGACGTTATTGTTTTGATAAATAAAGTTAAAACTTTAAAAGTTGGATGGAGATCCATATGGGTGGTTTAAGTTCCGTTTTCTGGTTTAATTAAGCAACAAAACCCCAAAATAGGCTAAAATTGTCAAATTCATTTTTTTTTGTTGAACAACTAAACATGGTTATAGACTCGTTATTAAACTACAGTTTGATGATTATTTGTGCATGAGACCATGACAATAGTAATAGACTGTATACACACTGAGAGGAAGTGAGAACACACCACAATAATTTCACACAATTTCCACAAACAAGTGTAGTCCAAGACCTATGAGCCTTCGCCCTTGCCTTCACCACCGTGAGCTCTGCAGGGCCTTGTTACCGCCATACAAACGAAAGAGACCCAAAGCTGAAATGCAAGAGATCAAAACCATTCCAATACTAGCAAGCAAGGCGACCCCAATTCCTTCACCAACTTGGTTACAGAACTTCCCATACATTGTGCATATCTTCATCCACTGGAGCTCTGGCTGACCTAGCTTCGCAAAGGCTGCAGACTGCGCCGCTGCTGCAAGGCCCGCCACAGTCAAGTACGCTATCGCCTGCTTACAGACACATAAACAAAGGTCATTTACAATGCCACTTATACAAGCTAGAAGTTATCTTATTCTTTTTTTTTGTCTTCTACAAAGACCAAATAAATCTCATTGCTTTCATTTATCAGGACCCTAATTGTATATGGGCCCTCATTGCATTTTACCTACTTAAGACCAAACTTTAAAGATTGCAGCCTATAGTTCAGTAAATTATTGTGTCTTACCAAACAAATGAAACTCATATAACGACAATATACTTCTAAACAGCTAAAGCACCGAACTTTTCTATCTGTACTGAGCATTCACTGACCCACAAACCCACAGCAAACTCACCGAACCGAAAAGCAAGAAACAGAGAGCAGAAAGATTGATTGAGTAAAACAGAGTAAGTAAAACAGAGTAAGAAAAACAAAGTGAGTAAAACAGAGTAAGTAAAACAGCGTAAGTAAAACAGAGTAAGTAAAACAGAGTAACCTGATCTCCAGAGAAAATAGTCCAAGCCAGAGGCTTACTAAACAAAACGCTTCCTTTCATCATACCCACCACGCAACGAACCACATGCACCAAAGAATATGCCGCGGCTATACCATTGACGACCACCAAGAACCTGAAAACTCGGAGAAAATGTAAAAAAATTGTCGTCAAATCTGCTAACTTTTAATACAAACTTAGAACCGATTTGATTGATGGGTTGTGTCGTGAGCTTACACGAGCGCCTTCATGTCGGTGTACTTTGCCTTCTTCTGGATGGTGAAGATCTCTCTAACTTGAGTGTCTGTAACTATGAGAACCGCAGCGAAGAGAGCGAGGGCACACACTAAACACCTCAGAATCAGCTCCGTGAGTCTCACTTTCCTTTCGTTCACCTTCATTTTGGCTCCGGAGACGTTGGCTCCGCCTCCTAAATAACTTATCTTTTTTATCTGTAAACTTGATGATTTAAATAAAAGACAAAACTGTAGTGAGAAACCGAAGACACATACTTTGGTTTTGTCGTTGTTGGCTCCTTGTCGCTTTTAAAGCAGCTAGTGGCTTAAGGAAATAAATAAATATTAATTGAGAAAGACTATGATGTAAAGGTGTAGTAGAGTTGAAATAGTCTTATCTAAGAGATCAGTGGTACCCGTGACTCGAGTCTCTATCCCTGAAAGCAGACTAGTTTGTTAATCATTTGTCATGAGAACCATCAAGATGGAGCGAAGGTTCCGAGGTGCCGTGGAAGACAAGTTAGTAAAACTAACCACAGAACCAAAACCGTTTGTTAGTCCTCTACACGTGGTTTTAATACATTACAGACTTAAATTAAGGTTTTTAATTTATTGTAGGATGGGAGTTGGAGGTTAGGGCATTTAAGGGAACATGATTATTAATGTAGGATGGAGATGGGACAATATGAAAGTGAGCTGCTTCTTTTTTTTTCTCCTAGGAAAACGTCCAAGGATGCAACAGATTCATCATTCATGTCCATTGAAATTAATTATGAAGATTCGTGCAAAAGATTCTACAGACTATTTGATGTAAGAAACTCTTGATGTAACGCCATTTTCATATATATAAAGATCTGGAATGCTATTAAGTGAGAGATGATGCGTCTTCGAAAGGATAAAATCGATTTGCGACCTTAAGAAGGTCCCTTAACCCATGAAATGACATTACTTAATTAGTTGTATTTATAGTATATCATGTGTAGTATTGAGGAAATTAGTTTATTAAGAAAGTTGTACAGAACTACTTATTTCACACTCTTCTTGGAATTCATGCCTACTTTGAAACAAAGTCACACTTTCGGTCCAAAGAGCTTACCTTGTATTATGGTAACATGCGATCCAGCTATCATATGATATTAGTCGAAAGACATTTTAAACTCTTATTGTACAGTATGGTGGTCAATCTATTTTTTAGCACTATATGTGTTTTCTTCCGAGACCATTTTTCCAGGACTCACGGGATCATCTGATATAACATACAAAAAATCGTTTTTTTTTGCATAGCAAAAGATTTGGGAAAGTGGGTGTGAAATGAGTAGTGAGACAGTGCATCCGATTTGTGGGGTTGGTGAATCATGGAATTGGTGTTGCTCTGGTGCTGCATACTGTTGGTTAAAAGTTCATGTAATCATGGTTCTCTTCTCTATTTTAGGACCGCACTCCTTTACTAATGGTGACAAATACGATTTATAAAACAATAAATCATTCTTCACTAATGGTGACAAATACGATTTATAGAGCAATAAATCATTGTCGCTATTAATTTGAAGGTCACCATTCACTAAATGTGTTTAGTTAACCCTTTCGGTTATTTTCTTCTTTTGTTTGACATATATAGGTGTGTAAGAGCATGATTAGTGGTAGTTTCTTGAGAAGAGTATCTGCAAAATATATTAATAAAGAACTAGATCTTGACCCGCCCGACCGGGCGAGTATTTATTTTATGTTTTTAATTTTTCTTTTAATATTTAAATATAAATTTAAATATTAAATTTATGTTTGCAATTATAATAAAAATTAAAATTAAAATTTTAATAAAATATTCTGATATAAATTTTAAATTTCCTAATTAAAATAATATAGAGGTGGATCATAATTTTTTCCAATTCAAAAATCTTAGCATCCCTCAAAAACAAAGAGAACAAAATTATAAATACATAAAACATATAACCATATTTGGGACTATAGTTTCTATTAAAATAAACTTGTTAAAGAAAAATAATGTTACGCTGTTTTTGTTTATTTATATAGCTTGACCCGTGACCGTATAAATATTTTATTTCACTTTATTTTTTTTCTATGTACTAATGGTATACTATATATATTTGTAAATTAAAATGTATTATATAATTGTTAATATAACATTTTTAAAACATAACGATTTTATTTATTAGTTTTAAATAATTATATTTTGTGATTTAATCGTCTATTATATCACAATGTATCATATAAACAAATCTTATATTTATAACTAATTGGACTTATATAAGAAGTATTATGCTAATAATATAAAAAAAAATTAATTTATATTTTTATGTTATATAAATTGATTATATTTTATATATTAAGAAATATATTTTGGTTAAGATTTTGTTAAGGAAATTTATTATTTAAATTAGAAAAAAATATTAAATGCTTAAATCTATTATTTAAATTAGGAAAACGCAATCATACTTAAATATAGCTTCATTTAATACCTCAATGGCATGACAATGTAAATATAATGAAAAACTAAGGTTTAATTTAATTTTGTACTTCTGTTTTAATAGAATAGATGATAAAGTAAGAAAGAGAAAGAAGAAATGGTGAGATAAGTTTCCTGATCAAGAAATGTTGAGCAGTTGGGAAGAAATGATTTCTATAGATGTCTTGTTTTTATTAGTAGGATTATTTATCCTGATTTAAAGTTAATCAGATAAATAAACCATAGTAATATATTAATATAATTGCTTAAAGAATCGTGTCCGAGAGACTTTGCGCTGCTGATGCTCTAAGTGTAACAATCTATACACGTCATAATGATCACATCTATTGATGTTTCACCAACCTTTCCTCAGCAGGGCACGAGCATGTATAGGATCTATATGCAAACTCCAGTACACACAACTCCCTGTGACAAGAAAGTCACAATGTCGGTTTTTCACTATTTTTCCATATTTCTAAGTTTTTCTTTTCTAAATTCTTATGTTAGTTTTCCTTTTGATTATGAATTTATGTTTTTCTTTTTTCATAGTTAAACCTCCTCTTGGTTTACTATATATACAATAGCCTCATGGCACGTTATTAACACAATCAATCAATAAAACTTTCTTAAAACCTATTGCTTATTTTTCAGGTTACTTGTTAAGTTCATACAAAGAACTTCGCATCATACGAACTCTGGTTTTCGATTTGATCCTTCTACCTCAGTGATCATCTCCTACACCTTTGTTTACTGACCGCGTAAGAATATGACCAAACAATCGCCAGAAATCTCGATTTTGTCTCTCCCTCACGATTTGCTACTGAATTGCTTAGCACGCATCTCTAGACTGTACTATCCAACTCTCTCACTCGTCTCCAAAAATTTCAGAGCTGTCGTTGCCTCGCTGGAGCTTTACCAGACCCGCTCTCGCTTAAACCTAACCGAGAGTTGCCTCTATCTGTGCTTACGCTACCATCTGGATCGCCTTCGTGACCCTACCACAAATTGGTTCGCTCTCTGCAAAAAACCAAACCAAAACCTAACCGACCGGTCAAGTGGCTTCCTTTTCATCCCAATCACTTCTCCCTATTTGCGTCATGAACGATCTCTGAGTCTAACATCTACCGATGTTAGCCTCGTAGCCGTTGGGTCTAACATCTACAGGATCGGAGGGTACACGCCTTTTCCTACTTCTAAAGTCTCGGTCCTTGATTGTCGGTTCAACACGTGGCACAGTGCTCCACCGATGCGAGAGAAGAGGAGCTCCCCTGCAGCGAGCGTAGTTGATGGGAAGATATACGTAGCAGGAGGGTTTGAAGAACTCAGTTCCGTGGATTGGGTTGAAGTATTTGATCCAAAGACTCAAACTTGGGGAAAGGTGACCGATCCTGCCTCTGAGATACGTCCATCAAGAGCTGAACTCGAAAGCTTTGAACTCGGAGGAAAATTGTACGTATTTGGTGATAAGCGTGTGGTTTACGATCCCAAGGAAGCTAGTTGGAACATGATAGAATTGGATATGGATATATATATGGATATGGATGAGGATATAGCTATGGCTATGGATATGGATGAGGCTATGGATATGGAAATGGATATGAATCGTGTGGCTTCTGCAGTGTCCTATTCTCACGGCGTGATAGGAGATGTCTTGTTTCTTTGGAATAAAAGAGAGTTTAGATGGTTTGACTTTAAGTCAAGCTCATGGAAGAAATTGAGAGGTGTTGAAGATTTGCCTGATTTTGGTGGAGATTGTAAAATGGTGGATGTTGATGGAAAGATGGCTGTCTTGTGGGAGGTTTATAGGCGTTTAGATGAACATAATGAAGAGATATGTATTTGGTGTGCTGAGATTGGGATTGAGAGGCGCGGAGATGAGATGTGGGGGAAGGTGGAGTGGTTTGATGTCGTACTCACAACCCATGAGCCATGTACCTTGTCCGATGCGGATGTTATTTCTGCTACTGTTTGATTGATATGCTTGCTGATGAGAACACTTGTGTTGGTAGTTTCGTTTTGTTTTTAAGTATTTGCTTTCTTGAGGTATCTCCCTTTGGTTTGATATTCAACTCTAATGAATTATTGTTTCATGTTTTTCGTTGAACAAGATTTGCGTTTATTTTCACATGTAGTGTCTTGATAATTTAGCTTGCTAAAAAAAAAATCCATAGGGGTCGTTCGTTCTAATGACCCAACAGCATTTGTAATTGTCAGTTCACAACTACAATAAAAAATAAGTATTGGGCTATTATATCGTGGCCTTTTATAAATGACATAAAGCCCATAGCAAAGGCGGTATGAGAATCTCTAGGGCTTCCCGTTGCCCTAATCTTATCGTCGTATATAATAAACATCATGAACTAACTTGTTTCTCATCACCGCTCCTACCTCCTCCTTCAGACAACAGTTTGTGTCTTCTTTGTTAGCTTTCTCTATTGTAGTTTGGTTTCTTTGTTGTTGACGCAAATCCCCCTCCAAGGGATCATTTACTTTAAACGGAGCAATCTTAAAAAAACAGTGATTGTATAATCCACAAGTAAACGTCATAAAGGAACGCTGTAATCCGAAGGACGTTGTAGGAGCCTCACGGCTTCTCCGTCTGAGGATTCTGGCTCTCATATTCCATTGCTCTGCGGAGCGGCGTCGCTGCTTTTACCGTTTGAGCCGGCCATGAGATCTATATTTCATCTTAATTTTGTAGAATTAGGATTTATTATAGCCGATGAGGACATCAGATTATAAAAGAACACCATCTTTCGGGACTGATTATTTATTGATGTTACTTCTGCAATTCTGAGGCTTTAGTGTTTTGTTATTACATTTAGTTTTGTGTTATGTTAGAAGGCAGTGATGATTGAGAATGTCATGCACCACTCTGATTTCGTGCTGATAACTATCTCTACCCATATAATTTCTGAGCCTTTATTTAACAATTTTATATGTTTGGTTATAGAGATAAACCAAATGATGGTCATTATTAATGATATAACCTTGATGCGGTCTGTATTGCTTGTGATGTTATCTTTTGGTTGCTGATGGTTTATTACTGTTTTATCTATGATTGAATTTGAGTTAATTGCCCGATGAAGAAGAATTCCCAAAAGATAGGAAGTGCCGTATGACAATTTAAATGCAGATTCGGACTGAACCGGGGAATGCATCCGGTTTTTGATTTTCTCTGTTCCCGATCATCTTCTTAACCGGATTCGTTTTACCGAACCGGTTTTAAAGTTTGTTTGGTGCAGGTCATCTTGACCGTACTTTCCTTTAGTTTCTGTGTCCGCTTCTGTTTGGTTGATTTTAAACGGTTTTCTGAGGGTTTTTATTATGTTGATTTTGTTGAAATTTGTTCGATGCCACGTCTGCGATAGCTTTTTGGCTATGATCGTCGATGCTACATTGGACATAAACAGATGTTTGTGTTTCGCTTTTCTGATAGGAACCTGTGGATCTTGTGATCTTTGGGGCCAATATGGCGATTACATTTTTTAAAAATTGTTAATGTCACTAGTGGGGAAAGTAAATTGATGATGATTATTGCTAAAATATGGAATTACCGTCTGAGTTTAATTACTTTGATGTGAAAACGCTGGCTTTACTGAAATTACTTCCCCATATTTATGAAGTGTTTTGCTTTGTTTTGTGTAAGTTGATTACTTTGTGGACAGTGACGATTGATATTGAAAGGTCTCGTTCGTCGTAACATAGGCTGTAAAATGCCTATTTGCCGACCATTCTGTTATATCATCACCCATATTCCGAGTCCTATTTTTCTTGTATTCAGATTGTTATTTTTGAACTTGCCGATGATTAAATTTGATAAAGACAAGCATATGTCTAAATAATCTGTGTTGTTAAGTTTTATCTTCATGAGGCTGATCTTTTACATCTTTCCGTTTTTATTTGTCTCCATGATTAGGAATGTTTTGTGCATGTGGATTCATGACTTTATGATTAAAAAGACCATTGACCCGTTCAGTACCTTGTTTGAGCCTGTCGCTTGTGGGGTTGGAGACTTGTATACATTTAACCCTTCTTCGAAAGTATGAAGGGCAACGCACATTTGGTGGCAGCTTTAATTGTTCAGTTTTCTTAATACTCATCTCAAGAAGCCAATAATAAATTCACATTCCTTGATCTTTTGCGTTACGCAAATTGTGTAAAAAAGATAATTGACAATTATTAACAACGGTCTCAGAAGTGGTTCCAGTGATGTTTCAAAACATTTTAGAATTTGTTCAATTAGTTCTAGTGTCGTTTGAAAACATACTATAATTTGGGATGTTTCAAAACATTTTAGAATTTGTTCAATTAGTTCAAGAGCTTTTCTGAAAAATTCAATTGTTATGACAAATTTGTAATCAATTTAACTTCCTATATAGATTAATAGGAAGTTGGGAACCAATCTTGTGGATTTTCATTTGAATATGAATACAAGATTAGTCAGTCACATTCATTTTTGGTAAACACTACTGATCAGGCTTCTGAACATCAACAATTCTTCATACTCATGACGATGGTGAAATGGGCCATGTGATGCTTTTTTCATAAAAGCATTAGCATAGAACCTTTCACACACATCAGTAATCTTTATGAAAAAATCTTTATGAAAGATTAAAAAAGAAATGTGATTGATGAGATTTTGTTTATATTTTTGTTCCATATAATAGATAAATTGTTTTATGTGTGTTTATGCATATAATTGAAAATAAACCTGTTAAGTTTTATTTTGTTGTTACTTTTTTGTGGTCAGCTTAGGTTTTTATTCTAAAAATAGAATGGTAGTTGTATAAACAAGAAGCAGATGGTGATTTGGCATGTCGAATTCACAGAAAACATTTTACCATTTTTGTGGCAACTGTCTGCTTTGATCTTTTAATAACTGAAAGTAGAACTTGATGTTCTAACTCCTTTTATAAATCCTTTTCGAACTGGCTCTCTTCTTAACCATTTCTTCAAAACATCTAACAGTCAGGTGAAAACGTTATTGGAGCTTTTTAAAACATTACTCCGGTCTCTGTTTGTGCCAGATACAGAGATGGTGGAACGTGGAATAGCCAGAACAGAGGAGATACGTTTCACAGAGGTGTGGATGACGACATGGGAGACACCTTACATCATGCGGCTAGCTCTCTCTGCCGGTATAGGAGGTCTCCTCTTCGGCTACAACACGGGTGTTATTGCGGGAGCTATTCTTTACATCAGAGAGGAGTTTGATGTGGTCGACGACAAGAGATGGCTCCAGGAGATGATTGTGAGCATGACCGTGGCTGGAGCCATCGTTGGAGCAGCGGTAGGAGGATGGTACAACGACAGGTTTGGTCGGAAGACGTCTATTCTCATTGCCGACGTTCTCTTCGTGGTTGGAGCTGTTGTCATGGCCCTTGCTCATGAACCGTGGGTCATCATCGTAGGCAGACTCTTGGTGGGTTTTGGAGTTGGTATGGCTTCCATGACTTCACCGCTTTACATCTCGGAGATGTCTCCAGCGAGAATCAGAGGCGCGTTGGTTAGTACCAATGGACTTCTCATTACTGGAGGACAGTTTCTGTCTTATCTCATCAACCTCGCCTTCATCCGTGTAAGAAGCAAACCAACCAACTTATTTAGGCATGCGGTTATTAACCAAACCAAACCTTCCGAACATAACCAAAATGTCTGTTTTTTGGTTTTGTTCGGTTTAATTCGGCAATTTAGAAAATTTGGTTTTCAAGTTCAGTAACCAGTTTATTTATTTTCTTATAAACTTTAAATGAAACTATACCAAAACTAACAATTTTTTTTTCTAATCAAAATTTAACCGAATTAAAATTTTAAGACCAAATTGACTGATAACTGAATGAACTTTTTTCGGTTCAATTCGGTTGAACCGAATTAACCGAGCCAAAAAAACCCGCATGGCTAAACTAACTCATGAATATGCTGTTTCAAGACTTGCAAGAATCTCACAATCTAGTGATTGCAGACACCAGGGACATGGAGGTGGATGTTGGGAGTCTCTGCGGTTCCAGCGATCATTCAGTTCTGCTTAATGCTGACATTACCAGAGTCTCCACGTTGGCTTTACAGAAACGACAAGAAGGCTGAGTCCAGAGACATCCTCGAGAGAATCTACCCTGCAGAGCAAGTTGAATCCGAGATAGCTGCACTCAAAGAGTCAGTCATGGCAGAGAAGGCTGACGAGGATGTCATCGGCCACACCTTCTACGCTAAACTCAAAGGCGCTCTCTCTAACCCCGTCGTCCGCCACGGCCTCGCAGCTGGTATCACCGTCCAGGTCGCACAGCAGTTGGTGGGAATCAACGCGGTCATGTACTACAGTCCCACTATCCTTCAGTTTGCGGGTTACGCCTCGAACAAGACAGCCATGGCTTTGTCCCTTATAACCTCTGGTCTCAATGCGTTGGGGTCGATAGTGAGCATGATGTTGGTCGACCGTTACGGCAGGCGCAGGCTTATGATCATTTCCATGTTTGGTATCATATCTTGTCTTGTCATTTTGGCTGCTGTCTTCTCTGAAGCTTCGAAACAAGCTCCTAAGATCGATACGAGAGACTCCATAAGCTTTGCTACGAATGGTACTTGTCACGCCTTTGCCCCCTACACAGCCTCAAAGGCTTCTCCATCTAACTGGAACTGTATGAACTGTCTAAGATCACATTGTGGATTCTGCTCCAACAAAGCACAAGAGGTAATAAAAACTATTTTTAGTCAAAACAAACAAAATAATAATGAGTCGGTTGACTTCCGGTAGCCGGATTCCCACGATTATAAAAAAAAAATAGTCATGACCGTTAGAACAAAATTAATATTAACATTATTGTTTGTGCCACTCTGGTACTTAAAAAAACAAAAAAAAAAACATACTGATGTCCTGATGTGTATGTGACAGTACGCACCTGGAGCATGTGTTGTTCTGTCTGCTAACATGAAGTCATTGTGCCACTCGAAAGGAAGAACATACTTCAAAGACGGATGCCCCAGCAAGTTAGGTTACTTAGCCATAATCTTCCTCGGCCTCTACATCATCGCCTACGCGCCTGGTATGGGGACAGTGCCATGGATTGTCAACTCTGAGATATACCCTCTACGCTACAGAGGTCTGGCGGGAGGAATAGCTGCAGTAGCAAACTGGTCGTCGAATCTCGTCGTGAGCGAGACTTTCCTGACACTGACTCACGAGGTTGGTTCGTCAGGAACGTTCCTTCTCTTTGCAGTGTCCTCAGCAACAGGATTGATCTTCATATGGATGCTTGTGCCTGAGACCAAAGGGCTTCAGTTTGAGGAAGTGGAGAAGTTGCTAGAAGACGGTCTTAGGCCTAGCTTGTTCCGACGGATTAGTAGAGCTAAGGAAGTAGATACTTCTTAGCTGTTACTTTCTTCTGGCTGCAAAAGCCAAACAAAACAACTCATACTAGTTTGTAAATTCATTATTTATTTTTTTCACTCTGCTCATTACAGCCAAGAAGCTGAACTAATGTTATACCTAAAGATAGACATATACAAAAATATCATTACTGTCAACAAGTGAGGTTGAATAGAGATATGCTAAGGAGTGATAAAAAAAAGTTTAAAAGTGGTAAACCTTTGATCAAATTGTCTAAGGAAACAAGTGATAATGAATGGTATTGATATGGAATAAGAAGAGGGAAAATGTAATGATCTTTGAGGTCTTTGAAGGATGAGAGTTAGGACATTTGATGTATGCATGTGGAAAGTGAGTCACACACATCCTCAAATCTCATCATTCATACTAGGATTTTTGGGGGTGTTTCTGATCATTCTTAGAAGAAAGAGATTAAAAATAAATTAAAGATAATAGTAAGGGCTCTTTTAGTAATTAATATTTATTTATAACACCCCCGCGAATTCGTTTCTTTCTTTCTGTTGACCTGAAAACTTGCGGAGAAGGAGAAAATTGCAGAGAGAGATCAGATGGGAATAGTGAAGAGCTCCGTCTCCCTCTTGTTGGGCACTGCTTTCGGAGTTTACTTGGCTCAGAATTACAACGTTCCCAACATCAGGAAGCTCACCAACACCAGTCTCGTCGTCGCCAAGCACATCGAGGAGAACTATCGCAAGCCCAAGAAGGACGACGTTGAATGATTCGGTACCCACCACTCTCCTCTCTCTCCCTCTTTAATACCCTTTATTAAAGTTTGGATCTTTTAGGGTTTTTCTCGTATCTGTTCGTAAGGATCGTGATCGTTCTCGTTTATGCTCTGTTTAGGAAATCTAAAGGTTGAAACTTTATAGAGGTTTTGTTAACAATGTTTTTTCTCTATAACCCCAATTAGTTTCAGTTGTTGTCGGATGTATCTATGTTTCGTTGCTGATCGATTGTAGAGACAGGGAGAGGAGAATGGAGATGGTGGCTCGAAGCATGGTTTGGTCGGAGAGAGTATTGATTTGATTTTTCTCACTAGGAACTTGATTTAACTTCAAAAGGTTTGATTGTATTTTGACATATTCTGTATCCCATTGAAGTTATCAGTGGGACTTGTGGTGTCGCTTCAATTCTTGTTTTATAACTGTCATTATACTGGCTAAACCCAGCAATGTACATGTCATTATCAGTGTTTCAAAAAAAAAAAAAGTGTTTCAAAAAAAAAGTACATGTCATTATCATATACTCTCTTTTCTTTTGTTTCTTTGGCAAAGATGTAATAACCACAAACCCCTGCTAATATCTTGTTTGATTAAAGGATTATTTATAGTTTTTTTAGTCTTTAGCTAGCTGAGAGGTTTCTGAGGTTAATAAGAATTTGCATAATATTGCCACATTCTCTATAGACATGTCCCTCCACGCATACATTAATGGATGATATTGTTAGAGTAATGGTTTATCAAAACTTGTCACTAAAATCCAGAGTTTGATTACTTTTGCTGAGAGGTTTTCGTCTTCTTCTTCTTCTTTTGCTGAGAGGTTGATTTCGTATCCATGTTGGATCAGAAGAGGAATTTCATATTATGCCACATTCTCGAATTTCTCTAAACCATGTTCCCTCCATGCTTTTGCTTTGTTCAATTCTGTCTCTCATCATACATTGCCATGTATTTCTTAGAGAAGACTACTTCATAATTTAGAAGGTTTTGTTGTTCATACTTGTATGGATGATATTGAAGCAATGGTTTTTACCCATTATGCTTCCAATTACTGTGGTCGATCTACCACTTTTACAAAAGAACATTATAAATTGGTATTTCTTCGGTTATTTGTCCATCAAAACTTGTCTAAGATATGTTTTGATTAGTTATATTTTTCTATCAAGAACCAAACACCTGAAAGCTTGTTCATGAATTGTGGTACTCTATAGACAAAAATAGCATGTTTTAATAAAGTACCATTTTGTGAAAGTCTTAGGTCCTTGAATGAGAAGTTTTCTCTAGAATTGATGTGCACCAAAAAAGTAAGGTATAAAAAATACAAGGGATGGTGGCTATTACCAATTACCATCATCTTTTTTTTTTTTCACTTTCCAATACTTTCATTAGATCTTCAGCCTGAAATTTTACAACAGGACACTAGCAGAAGACAAGAGCTCTAGAAAATAAGAGAAACTAAGCAGGCAGATAACATACATATCTCCTGATACTACAGACCAACTGGGAAACTTAAGAACATAGATAAACCTAAAGACAGTTCAAACATGGCTACAGACACTATCCAAAGAGACTGAAACAAGACCAACTGGATGGCTAAGACCAGAGAACAAAATAAAAAGAATGGTTCAAACAGAAATTAAGAACATGGCTATAGACCAGAACATTTGCTTATCCCTCGTCCCAGAGATCTCTTACCAGCGAGGCCGCAATAATAGTCCCGGTGACCAACAATCTCTGAAAGAACCATCCAAACAACTAGAAGCACAAACTCTGGAGGATAATCACAGCAGAAAACCGATTTAACAAGCTCACAATGCCATCTTCAGAGAAGAAACCAAGGAATGGAAGACAATGACGGCAAAGGGGAGGAAACTGAGAGAGCTCTCCTCAGAAAAGCACAGCCGTTTCAAGATAGTGCTTCCACGAGCAAGGTAAACAGATCCAAAGGACACAAACCCTTCACCAGCACATCCAAGAGCCAACAAGCAGAGAGAGGCTAGAGGGGATAACATGACGGAAAGACCGTCAGATCTGAAATAAAAGTAAGACCATACCGCTACAAGCCACCTGCAAACAGCTCAACCATCATCTTGACTTAGTCTATTAGAATAAACCCCAAGATATGTAATTTAACTCTTTTTTGAAGAATAGACTTTTCTCATTGACATTTTCTTTGTTATTTCTTTCGCTTTTAATCTCACGTTTCCGTAAATTATTTGGAAAAAGTAGAAAGCAGTTTTATCTCGTTATGTAGGCAAATTGCTATTAATCCAACTTGCTACTACTTTAGAACACAACCTTTAGTTTGGTTTTAATCCATGATTGTTATAAAATTAAATATTAGTTTAATTCAGATTGTGGATGAAACGTGTAAGGATGGGAGTTCTCAATATAATTTTAGTGTACGACAAAACTGAATGTCTTCCTCACATACATACATAGAAAACATACATTCCTTTCTTAATTGGTCAAAGCCCTTCATGTCTAATGATCAGACCATATAAAAGAACCCTTTACATACACGAATAAACAGATACATTTACAGCAAGCCGGCCTTGTGGGACGCAAATAAAGGAGCCGGCGATGCAGGCCATGCGGCTGCGTACCCTCATGCTCTGTGAGGAACTCTCACTTCCATCGGTACGTCATGTATTTACATTCTTCTGTTAACCAATCATTTCATGCATCTTTAAAGCGAAAAACAAAAAAAACTATTGCAATCATCTTTCATGATCATTCTTTTCTTCTTTTAAAACTGAACAGTTAACTTGTGTTTTTAGAAGTATAACGAGATTTTTTAATCATTGTTTGTTCTTTTTAGTTCAAATGTAAAGTGCTAAAACAACATGTATTAACATGGAGAACAAAATTCAGTTTCAAGTTATAGTGATAAACGCAGATGTGGGATGTGTCCATTGTCAAGACAGAGTCTCTAAGATTGTCTCCAAGATGACCGGTGAGATCTTTATCTACGTACATATTAGTATATTACCACCAAATATGTGTGTTCATGAATAAATGTGTTTATAAAACTAATTATTTATAAAACCTACAAGCAACTTGGTATTAATTATAGTTATGCTAATTCCTTGGCTGCTGCCTACCGTTTACCATCGTCCTTAATCGCTCTTAAGAAGAAATTAGAACCCTATTGTTTATTTCTAGTTGTCATAATCGATGTTATGTATTCAAATTTCATTAGTATAAAACGGAGAATAATTACCTATTTATTTTTGACCAAAATAAATGGGATTTGACAGGCATTGAAGAATACACAGTTGATGTGAAGAACAAGCAGGTCATGGCACGAGGTGACTTCAAACCACGTTTGGTTTCTCATCATCTCGCCTCTCAAACTCTCTCCCAAAAAGCCAAACGTTTTTTTCGACCACTAAACGTCTTCCTTCGCTCAATTTTTTGCAATTGTCTATGTCCAAAGACATTTTAAATTATCTCGTAACTCATCACACTAATTAATAGTGGTGCAAAGTAATTAATATCATTGCAGGATGATGGTATGTATCACACATAAATCACATGGTCAATATTTATTTATATTTTTTGGGTTAACCTTTCCTCCAAAGAAAATAGCTTTAAAAGTGATATCATTCATTGATAATGACATTATCTTAAACAGCTTGCTTCACAGTTTTACAGTAATTTCAAATTTTATTTCTAATTTATCAGTAAAAACAAAATTTATTTGACAATAAACTAAACATGTAAAATGAAAATCGATATAAAATTTAGGGAAAATTCCATAAAAATACCCCAACTAAATTTTGTTAAGCTTTTTAATACCCAAACTTTTTTACTATCCAATTTAATACTCCAACTAATTATTTTGTTCATTTTAATACCTAGAATGTTAAACATGTACCCACTTTAATACCCAAACTTTATTTATTTTAATAAAAGTTCTAATAAGTTTCAAACAAAAATTTTAATTTTTTTTTAAATTTACAAAAAATCAAAAAATTCTAATTTTTTTTGGTGTTTGAGAAAGAAAAGTAACTAAATAGTGTAAAATATTAAATTTTGTAATAAAATTTCTAATTTTTAAATACTGTATTTAGTTTGTTTTCTGAAATAAAAAAATGAAATTTATTTTTATCATTAAAATTAACTTATTTTTAAAAAACTAACTTTCCATGGTTTATCTACCTTCTTTCCTAAATCTTAAAAAAAATTAGAATTTTTTGAGTTTTTTTTGTAAATTTTAAATATTTTTTAAAAATTTTGTTTGAAACTTATTAGAACTTTTATTAAAATAAATAAAGTTTAGGTATTAAAGTTGGTACATGTTTAAAAGTTTGAGTATTAAAATGAAAAAAAATAATTAGTTGAGGTATTAAACTGGGTAGTGAAAAAGTTTGGGTATTGAAAAACTTAACGAAATTTAGTTGGGATATTTTTATGGAATTTTCCCTAAAATTTATAGCAAACAAGAATGCTTAATTTATTGAGAAATGAAAGTGAAAAAGGTGCCTCAAAGGCGAGTAGTGATGAATAAACATGAAACTGGAAGTTACAAAACCCCAAATAAACTTTTGCGTATTTAATTTAATTAAAACAACAAAGTGGAGAGTACCTTTCTTCATACTCACTGGCCAGCTTGTGGTAATACCAACTCTTCACAGTCACCAACAATTGCCTCAAACGTACGAGAGTTGTAAGTGTAGGCAACGTATAGCTGCTTAGGTTTGTCGGGACATGGATCGCAAAAGCCCATGATCCCTGATTTCTTCACTCCTTCATGGAGCTTGAGCTCCCCGGAGTCACTCACAAGGAAGTTCATGGGCACCGTCACGTCAATGACACCTGAATCCACCTCTTCTTCTTCCAAGCGTTCGTGTCTTCTCTCTATGGCTTTTGCGTCACCGTACAAGGCTTTTGTTACTATGAGCCCGCCTGTTTCAGCTTGCCTGTTTTTCTTCCTAGTGGCTACGTTTTGTAGCAATTGCTGAGCTTTCTCAGCTGATTTCCTTGCTTCCCGAACCTAACACACACAATTTAAGAAGAAAAAACTTCATAACTAGATCGTTTATCATGAACTCACAAGGTACCAACTCAGAAGTAATCAATCACCTGGCCATAAGTTTTCTCCATGTTCTCTAAGGCCTTTCGTTTTTCTCTTTTCTGCATATACGGCTTCACCACGAATTTCTGCGAGTCCAACAGTGAAAACTCTAGTAAGGCAAACACCCTTATAGCCAGAGAGACTTTTTTAGAGGGTTCAATCACTCTTACCTTTAATAAAAAGTAAAGAGATGTTGGAACAATGAATGCTCCAGTGGCAAATACTGGACTTATATATGCAGAGAGCAGAACCTGCACGTTTTTAAAGATAATCATGGATTTGTTAAGGTGTAGAATCCATCCCCTAGGTTCTTTGAATTGTGGTCTATTCATACATTCTACCATAGAGATTTAAACAAAGTTTGTTCTGTTCTTATAACTAAAAAGGAAGAAGAAAGTTAAGACTCACAGGAACAATCAGCTTTTGACCACCACGGTGTAGCTCTAGTTTCCAAAATACACCCTACAACAAAAGTATAAAAGCACAGGAAATTAGCAGATTTCATAATCGCTAAGATTGCTCTGAAAAGTTTTAAAGATAAGTAATACCTTGAGTCCTATTGTATACATCATTCTTACGGTACTGAACTCAGATATCTTCCTTCCACCACCGACCTCAATCTCAAGAGCATTGCTGAAAAGAGTTTTTAAAAAAAACATCCTTAGTCAAATGAGAAAAAATAATAGCACCACCACACATAGAAAGACATCTATCATACATATCTGCCAATAACGCATACCTTCCAATTCTACCTGCAATGCGACCGTGAGACTTGGACGAAAGTTTACGAGTATAGCGAGCTGATGCTCCGAGTCCACCAGTCTCAATCTGGTAATTGCAAAGATCATAACTAGAGAAAGTAAGTGACTTTTGGTCCGAGGTGGAACTGTAAGAATGCAAGTGGGAAGTGAGCGTACCTTCAAATCACCACCAGCAGATACATTCTCGTCTCTTTTTTTCCATCCTACTGTGATTCCTGATCGCATACCCAGTGCCAGTTCAATCTGGAGTGAAGAAACTATTTAAAACTCATGAAAAAAACTGCTCTTAGAAAGGTCAAAATTCAAAACCATAAACAGAGAAGAACATACGTTTCCACTTGAAGTTTCTGAGAGCTGCCGAGTCCACGTGTTGGTAAGGTTAATGGAACCATCACTAAAAGACTTGGAAATATTGATAGTGGCAGTTGAATGTATGGACAACTGACTGCCCCCCAACAACAACAAAAAAAAAGAAATCCATAAAGTCTAATCAGTTAAACCGTTAAATCTTCCTAGAAATATATTGGCTTGAAAAAAAACACTCATGCGCCTTACCGTGTTGTCTGCATTCCGATAAGAGACTGCAGACCTGTTGAAGCAACAAACTCTATGGAAGACACTGGAGATAGCTGCCGTCTCAGAATGGCAGTACCAATTCCACCACCAGAGCTTTGATTGGCTGCTAAATTTCCACCAATGGCAACAACATCATCTTTTGATAGCTGAGACTGCACTTGACTAGCCATAACCATTCTGAACAGCCACAAAAAGAAAAGAAAAGGCATCAAAGACCAATAACTACTTGAAAGAAAAACGTTAATAAGAATCCTAAAGGGGTCAAGCTTAATGTTGAGCACCAAAAAAATCCCACACAATACACATAGCTAAGACACAAAGTTCACATCTTTCCTCTATAACCTTATGCTACAGAAACATTCCGAGCTAGTAACTATCTCCAAGGCCAAGTTCAGCACCCAACTCAAGAATCATGCCACCAAAAAGACATCAAAACTTGGAAAGAACACATAGATAACACACAAAGATCAAATCTTTTCTCAATAACCATGTACTATAGTAACATTCCCACCTAGTAACTATCTCTAAAGTCAAGTTCAGCACCAAAATCAAGAACCTTTCTACCCTAAAAACACATCAAAACATATAAAGAAGTAGAGAAAAGTACCCTCTCATGATGCCATCACCGTCTAAGAAACTCGGCATAGAAAGATTGAAGACAATAGAACCAGTGGGCATAAAATGAGCCATCTTCTTAGCCTCTTCCTCTCTCCTTTTAATCCTCTCAAGCTCCTCCTTGACCTCCTCAGCCTTATTCAACCTAGGACCAAGCTCCAACCCGGAAGCCAATCCCTCCATACCATACAAATCATATATCAGCCTCTTGGTCTCGTCAGATAGTATCTCGTATGCTTCGCATATGCGTTTGAAGTTCTCCTCAGCTACCTCCTTCATCTGCACCACCCAAAACCAAAACCAAAACAGAGGATAAATAAAAAAAATCAATAAAAAAGGGAGAGAAAGTGCTAAAAGATGAGATTTGAGATACGAACAAGAGGAGAAGGGGACTTGTCGGGGTGGTAGACTTGAGCCCATTGACGATAAGCTCTTCTGATTTCTTCGTCGGAGGCTTCTGGTGAGAGATTCAGTAGCGCGTAGAGTTCTCTGTTCTGGGGACCTGTTCGTGCTGCTTCGTCGCCCATCATTCAATTGTAATCAAAATCGGAATCGCCGGAGGGGGTTTAGGGGTTTCGCGGCGGAGATTTGTGAGTTTTGGGGTTTTTGACGACGCCGATGCTCTCTCTCTCTCTCTCTCGGCTTAAGCTTTGCTTTTGACGGTTTGACCCCTCCTTGCTTGAATCCCAAGTCCATTTTTACTTTCTGTTTTCGTCCCTATTATGTTTGTGAATTTCTATTTTTGGCATCTTACTTTACAATTTGTTTCACTGAGTCCCATTTATTTGTAGGCTGACTGGCTCATATGTTATGGGCCTTTAATGGATCTTATAAGATTGGACGTCTATAATGGGCCCTGTTTATTGAACTTTGATGTAGTTAGGAGATCAACATAGTGGTTACCTTTGTAAGATAATGTAGAACAAGCTTTAGTTAGAGTAGAGATGCTCTAGTGAGCTCTTATTAAAAAAAAAGAAAACAAACATAAAAATTGAAGTAGTTCGTTGAGGACATTTACTCAAAATGCAAGAGTAGAGATATTGAATAACTTGTTGGACATTTACTCAAGGCAACTCTAGGTTTCAAATTCACAGTCGGACATTGGAATTAGTCCATAACTTGTTCTGTGTCTACTGCTTGGGTTTCACGGAAAATGATACTAAATCGTAATTATCAACTTTTTTTTTTGAAAGAAGTATTGTTTTCTGACCATTAAATCTGTAATCAGCTGAGGGAGGGACGTTTAAGACAGTAACATGTTTACAAAACTTTTTTTGGAAATTACATATGTAAATTAAACCTTAATTTGTGTTTCCATTAACGATTTTGAAGACCATTTTTGCTTAAATCTAATATAATATCGTGTACATATAGATTCATTGCTTTTATCATATAAACTTAATCCCATACGCAAATACACAACCAAATATTTCGGTAATTACTTTTTGAATACTGAATAAACTTTTAAAAGGCCGTCAAAAAAAAATTTTAAGAGTATCGAGTTTATGGTAAAATTTGATTTTTCATAAATTTAAGGTATGATAAATCTGTATTGATAAACTACAAAATGTAACTATATTACAAGTCAACGGAATTAGAAGAGGCACTTTAGTGGATGTAACTTGTGAGCATCTTAAAGACCATTTCACAGACATTATGGACTGACACGGTTTCAACCATGAGAAGAGTCGTATGATTGTTAATCAGTCAACGTTCCTTCATTTCCTTCCTATTTCCCTTTAATCTATTCTCCTCCAATATTTTCTTTATTAAAGAATATATTCTAGCTCAAAAAAGATCTAATACAGCCTAAACATAATTATACAACATGATTTTTTTTTTTGTCGACAAAATTACAGACTCATGTGGACTCTGTAAACCAAACTGGTTGCTCTGTATCTATATAGACAATTATACAACATGATACTTTATCTAATAAATATATTTTCAGTACTAGCAATATTTTTGTAATACTATATCAAAATGTTACACAAAATTCTGAAATGTTATTATGTTTCAAAATGGATAATTCATACTTCCTTCATTTCATAAAAAAATATCATTTTAACATTTTCATACATATTAAGAAAATATTGAAATGCATTTTAAATTCTTATTAGCTACACATATCCAACCAATAGTATTTGATATAAATTAATCTATTTATAAAATTAATACATTTATGATTAATATGAAGCTGAAAGTTGTATTGAACTAAAAAAAAAAGAAAGTTGTATTGAATTATAAAATAACATTCTTTTAGCAACAAGAAAAAAATGTTAAAATAATAAATTAATATTTCTTCCGTATTACTTTAAGTGGTATTTAGGAATTTTAATTTTGTTTTATAATAAGTGATGTTTTCACAATTCTATATAAAATTTAATGTCATTTGAAATTTATGAACAATTACAATATGTTGTATCTTTTTTTATTAGTTGAATTAGTTGTATTTTATATTATCAAGATAAATTATATAAAAATTTGTATTTTCTTAATTTTTGTGCAAAAATTTTAAACACCTTTTGTAATGATACAGAGTGTATCAAAAGGAAAGAACATATGCGACAAGGATAGATACCCACAACCGGAAGTCTAATACAATCTTCTTAAACAAATCATATTTGCTGGACTACCTACCATTCGCAATCATTATTTGTTATGGTTCGTTTTGTATCATTTATTTTGAGGTTACATCTGAAATAGAATATACTTCACATCTTTCACAAAGAGAGAACTTAAAATCATTACTAATTGATGATCTTTCTCTGTTTTGTCACGTCAAACCACTTGGTTTTGGTTGTGAGTTGCTCAACACAATTGACTTTAAAATATAGTCTTTTTTTTGGAATAAGTACAATAAGTCTATAACTATGTAGGAGAAATAAATAAACAAAATGAACTTAGGATGAGATTGCACACCACTTGCCATTTGACAAAGAGGACCAAGGCTCAGTCCACATGGTCCAAATTGACCACTTCCAAAATATTAGCTGCCAAACAAAAAAATATGGTATAAAATGGAGTCAACTTTTCCTATTTCTCTGCGCACAATCTCCTATGGACTCTTTTAATCTTCTATACCCCTTTTTCATAATTTTATTTTTGATCAAAACACTAAATTCCTAATCAAATATTCCCCTTTCTTCAAAACTAAACCCTAACCCTCCCCCCCCCCCATGGATTAGTGAACCCATGGGCAAGTATTTAACTTCTATACCTTTCAAATTTGAAAAAATATATTTTAAAAACGTTGTTAACCTTGTTTTAATGATTTTGTGAAAATATGAAAAACAGTTTTTTTTTTATTTTTGAAATATTTTTATCAAATTCTATAAATCAAATAAAAAATATTCACATTTCCGATTTAATTTTATGATTTTTCGTTAGACATATAAAATTAAAAGAAGAAAACTGTCTAATAGAGATTGAGGAGTGAAATATAGGGGCATGAGAGGAATTGTCTTTATAAAATGATACGGTTACTTACATAACTCACCTTTCAGTTTATTAAAAAACTACTAAGCAAACCGTACTTCACCATCTTCTTGTGCGTTACAGACTAAACAGCGTTACACATCTCTCTAAGTCCAAAAAATGTGACCTCAAGATATATAAAAGGTAAAAAAAAAAAAAAAAGATATTCCCTCTGTTCTAAAATAAGTGAGTTTTGAGGTTTTTGCACGTTGATTAAGAAATTACAAATTTTTATTCTATTTTTCTCGTTTACCTAAAAACAATAATGATTAAAATAATTTCAACCAATAAACAATTATACTACAGAATATAAATAATTAAAAATATTAAAATGCATTTATTTTTTAACTAGAAACTTGAAAATATCACTTAAAATAGAATAAAAAATTTTCTCTAAAACTCCACTTAAAGTGGGACGGAAGGAGTATGTAAAAGGTGTTATCGTTTAAAACCATTGAAATCTGAACTCAAATCAATATTTTTCAATTTTCAAATACTTCTAGTTTTCTTTTGGAAAGCCAGTACAAATGGAAAGTATAACAAAATCCTTTATGTAAATGGAAGTTTATAATTCTCAGTAATCAGCAACTAGTTATTGTAGTTAACGTATTTTAGGTAAGAATAAGTAGAGAATATTGTAACAACAAAAATATAATTATAATAGTTTTCTCATTGGCCACTTAATACCTTTTTAACCTTTTCACAGTGTCCCAGAAACCTTCCTCTCTCTTTGATGCATTGTCGTCTATATATACGCGTCTGCATTTACACGTTCCCTTAAGAAAGAAACATTGCAGATACTCCAGAAATGAATTTGCAGAGATGTTTAGTGTTATTATGTTGTGTTCTGTCCTTTCTGGTAACTGAAACGGCTGCATATCGAGAGAGACAGCTTCTGCAACCGCATGAAACGAACATAGACACAGAAAACGCGGCGTTGGCCGTAAGGGAACGGGGTTTGAAGACGCGGCGGCCGGAGCATAAGAACGCATACGCAACGATGATGTACATGGGAACGCCTAGGGACTACGAGTTCTATGTGGCGACTCGTGTCTTGATCAGATCGCTGAGAGATCTTAACGTGGAAGCTGATCTTGTCGTCATCGCTTCTCTCGACGTCCCTCTCCGATGGGTGGAAACCTTGTAAGTCTTCTTCTTCCTCTGTTTCTAACAGTTTTTTCTGCAGACCATTGTCAAACGTCATCGTTTCGAACGTAGACCAAACCAATACTAAGCTGGAATATACAATTCTTTTAAATTAATTTTTTTACAAATTTTAATTTCCGTTATGAATGTCAATATGGTATCGTGCGTGCGTGAAACAGCAGGTTGGCTAATAGAGACTGTAGTTTTTTTTTTCTTTGTTGGTTTTTAAAATGAGATATTTTTTTTTAATTCAGGAATATTAGTTAAGAATATATTTCTTGTTTCATATTAAATTGAATGAAGCTTAGAAAATGTTCGAGCGAGACAACGACTGACTTGAAATGATCGGGACCTATAGGTTTTGATTCTTTCTTGTAGTCTTTTATTGGACACTAGGGTAGGCCCGCCCTACGGGCGGGATATACTTTACTTTTGATCTAAGTTTTTATTTTCTTTATGATTTTGTGGTTTGTATTTTAGGTTCGCATTTACATGAGATGTGTACGATAATAATTTTTGTCTTTTAGAAAATTTTAAGTGAGAAAAGATTATATGTGATAAGATATGTTTTGTTTTATTACAATAGTTGTTTATGTTGTCTAAAAAACAATAGTTGTCTTTATATTTAAGAGATGTGACATTGAAATGATGTGGGGACTTCAAATGATCTTTTAGTTATTTCCTTTTACGAAAATTAGATCCTATGTTCGGTGTGTTATTTATGGTTTTCTTTTTGTAATTTGAGTTTAGAAGAATTGGATTGTGAGTATTTTTGTATATATTTATAAGAGTAGTTACTTTTTATGTCGAAATCATAGTCTTTCGACATGCTATCGAAGTGGAAACGGTGATTATTTGAAGTTGCATCTATTATTAAAAGTAGAATGTTTATTGAATGCAAAGAAGGTCGTAAAGCAAAGCTAATCAAAATAAGAAAACATTGAAACATGAAAATGTGAAAACTGAGTAATGGTCGATGAGAGACACTTGTTAGTCACCGTAAAACCAATTCCAAGAAGCCCCATCTGTTTATAGTAATAACAATCACTACATTGATTTTCTGGATTGTTGAGATGGCACTTTCTTGGTGGAAGTATAAAGATCATATTAGTTCCATGACACTTTCTTTTTCAATATAGAGACATCGTGTAAGAAATGTTAGGTTGGTATTGAGATATACTATTTTATTAATTTAAGTTGTTGCTTAGTTAGTTTGTTGTAAGTACTTTTTGTTTTGAATTTTTGTTGTTATGGCATCACCATGATTGAGTTGTTATGTCACTTGAAGCTGAATAATTTATATCCAACAACTAATGTATATGACTCTTTTTAGGTTCTCGCCAGCCGTAAGGCTTTTACGTAATTTTCCTAAAATAAAATTTCATCTTTGGTGAGAAATTGGCAATCCAAACATTAGTCATCCAGTTGGATTGGAAATGGTGTTCCTCGGGTGAGAATGTTGTTCTTGATGTTCATCGGTCTCATTTCTTAAGTTTATATTGGTCCTATTCGGTTTTGGTAAAATAAGCTGTATTGTTTGTTAGGAACAAATATGAGCATCTCTGAACCATTTATTACTTGGTCTTAAATTTTAAGCATATGATTTCAGATTCTGGGTGGAAAAGATTCATAATGGTTTCTATGTTCTATTCGAACTATATTCAATGTTTTTTGTTACAAAAACAGAGAGAATTATTTTTTCTAAAACAACTAACATGTTTAAAAAAAACCTGAAATACATACTTTTTAGATTTCCTTTATCGAAGTGCTAAAATTTTTAAATGGTTTTCAGAGATGTTAATCCTATTTATAGCAAAAAAATATGTATTTGTTATGCACATTTCTGTATATTTTTATTAGTCAAAAATTGTAGTAAATAAATCTTTATTTTTAATCATTTTAGTTTTTATTTTTAATTTTTATTTGTATAGGTTAAGAAAATATTTACAACCAAATAAATGGAAGTATAATCTCTTATAATATTTCAACATGACATTAGAATCTACATTTTGATACACCAACACTTATTGATCAATTAGCATCGTTAATTTTCTGTTCTTAGCACAAATTTATTGTTTTATTTTTTTATTGCTTGTTTTTTCTACTATTTTTGAACTCTTAGTTTTGATTATGTACAAATTCTTGGTTGTGGTTTTCCAAAAATTTGTTTTAAATTTCCCTTATCTTGTATTTTGACACCATAAGAAGGCAGAAAGTTGAATAAGATGCACAATATTTTTTTAAAAACTTTGGCCTGCTTGGTTAGATTCAACGTGAAAAAGCAATATCATAAATATTCTTTTTTTATTTTTTTTGGTTTTATGAGTTTTTCCTATGTATTATTGAAATTTATTTATTTTGGGTTATATTGTGCATTTTTATATTTTATGTATTTCAAATTATTTTTTTATTTTTATCCTTTATCTGTTAGTAATTTTTATTTTTATAAGTGTTCTTTTTTAATTGTGTTTTATCCATCATTTTTCCTTATTAATTTCTAAGAACTTCAGCTTGGTGTCTAAAAATAGAAAAGGTTACGTAAGATTCACTCCTTTTTTTATTTTTTGTTGTCTTTGGTTTGATAAACATAAAAGCAATATAATAAATATTTTTACATTTTTGGTTATATGAGTTTTTCTTGTGTATTATTGAAAGTTATTTATTTGGTTTATATTGTGCATTTTTATTATATTATGTATTTTGAATTATTTTATTTTTATTTTTATCGTTTATCTGTTGGTAATTTTTATTTTTCTATGTGTTGTTAATAGATTTGATCTAAATAATAAAAATATTAAGTTCAAAAAAAAAAAGATGATAATGTAGTTTATTTTTCAAATTTTTAAAGTTACTATGAAGTATCAAATCGCCGGATAGCTTCTTAATGAAGTGGTAACATGAAAAGCAAGAGTCGGAGTATATTTTATGTTCGTTGCCCAAAAAAAAGTATATTTTATGTTCATAGATTTATGTAGCATTATTGTGTCAAAATGTAAGGAATCTCCGTGATCTCCACGCAATCCAGATGAAACCACTGCAAGAGTTTTAGATGCTGCAACGACTGAAGGAAAAGGCTCTGCAGCTTTGGCCTGAAAACTAATGAACAAAACTTTATTAGACAAACAACGAACCATCTTATGTAGAATCTACAATTCAAGTTGGTTACTCACAGAGTCCATGAGCATCTACACAAGTGTCACACTGTCACTGCATTAGTGAAGAAATGCTAGGAGATCTGGTTGCTTCCACTCAAAGGTTGTGGTTCTTTCCTCCATGACTACTTAATCTTGGGAATGCATTCTCATAGCTTTTTAGACTGACAACGTCTAGGCATCCATCTGTTTTGATCCACATAGGCTCATATGTTTTTGTGTAAGCCTAAGCAATTCTTCCATAGCGGGCACAGACTCACAGCAATGTTGGTCATCAGAAACTTATCCATGTCTGAGATAACCACGTTTGGTAAAGACAGTAAACTTGAGACAGCCATTGAAGAACAACTTCCTTGGAGAAGATCAAAATCAAGCAAAGGAACACTGTGGAGTAACTCTAATGGAGAAATCTGCATCTGGTTTAGTAGTGGTGGGGGATGAGAAAGTGGCCTCCCCATGAATTTAGCTGCAATGCTGAAACCCTCTCGAGCTGCCATGAAAAATAGATTGTGGAAGACTGGAAGTTTAATTTATAAGATCAATCACAATGCATAAAAGAGGTTTCAAAAAAGAAAAAGCTAGAACCTTTTCTCTAAGCATTTTTTATTCGAAGCTTCTGTTCATCAAAGTAAGAGTCTTCATGAACAGGAGCATCACCATAGGTGGGGAATATGGTGTTTGAAAGCTTCTTGAATGCACAATTATGAACTCTATAGTGTTGTGCCTGCAAGAAGAGAAGATCGAGAAGAAAAATTAAGGACTCCTCTTTTTGTTTTTTTTTTGGAGAAGAGACGAAGCCAGAAAGAGAGAAAGTAAAAAGTTGGAAACCTTTTTTCTGTGTTCTTCGGTTCTGAAACCAAAACTTATCTGTCTTGGAGCTAAACCCAATTCTCTGCTAAAATGCATCCTCTGTTTGGATGTTGTCATTCATTGAAAGCTCTGCGAACAAAACCATAAGAGAACAAAAAGATAGAGCTAGAGAAAACAATTGAGTAGAGAAAAAGAGAGAATACGATTCAAGCCGTTGGATCTGGTGAGGTGTGTGGTAGTGGAAACACTTCTTCTTCATTGTCGTCTTGTCCAACATTGGTGAGCCCAACTCCTCTTAACATTCGGACCTTCCAAGTTCCAAAGGGAGCCGTACTGGGAGGATTGATTGAAGGATCTTCAATGGGCATCTTAATTATATCGATGAACTTTGGGAATGATGAGAATAAGAAGCATTAAACTGAAAATAAGCTTTTAGTGTTATCACAATTTGAGAGAATGATGTTCAGGTTTACCTTTTTATAGATTGAGATCCAACGCCTAGAAGAGAGATAAGTCCATGGAGTTAAGAAGCTGGTTAAATGCTATAACTCAATGAATTCAGTAACGTGTAAGAGGAGAAGAACGTGAAACGATGCAATCAAACCTTCATGTATATTATACATGACGATTCGTATCACTCGACATCCCAAAACTCCATTGTTGGTGTATATCAGGAGCTCGATGATGAAAATAAATACTATTCTTGGACTTTGACGAAGAAGATATCAGGCTCTCTTCATTCGGGCTGGATACACGTTGACAAAACTAAATAACAAAATGAAAGCCCAGAATTATTTAGGATAAGCCCATTTAAATTGTTAACAAACGAAACGTAACAGCGTAATTGTATCAAGAGAAGGACACATGGCAGCTTTCCCTTGCCCTATTTTCTTACGTGGCAAGAGGAGAAGAGAATTAAGGTCTTCTTTATAATATAAGATATCGTTTATTTATTTTCTTGTTGATCGGTTTCATGAATTGAAAGAACATTTAAACGTTGATGAACCGTTCTTTATTTTTGTTCTTTATTGTTTTTCTAGCGATTATAAATATGAGATTAAGTAAAAGTTGGGGAGAATCAAACATTGAGTAGATACATATTGTTGACACTTATCGACCCACACATTTAAGTCTATTTATATCTTTGTCCATATATTGACTCGATACTACGCTTTTCTTGTATCAGAAAATATCTATTATTTACATTTCCATACTTAAGAATTTAAAGATTTCAATGTTCAAAAACTTGTTAGGTGTCGAATAGCTTTCAAATTCTTTTGAAAATAGTATACATTTCTCAATTTTTGAAAAAACCCGTAGTATCTTAGTACAAGATCCTTTAGTCAACAATTTATTCACCCATAAAAAGTTGAAGCAGTCGTAGTATTGGGGATAGACAGCTATCGGAAGACAATAAAAACTTAGTACATTGATTTATTGAATGAAAGGAAATGAGGAGAGTTAACTGACTTTAGTACCTTGATTAAAAAAGCTTTTGGAAACAAGAAAGAGCTGTCTACAAGTTTTTAGCCAAATTGTATACAATATTATTTTATTGCCGACCAATCTGCTCTATAGATCATGCAATAACGTCTACACGTCAATCTCGCAACATATTATAAAATTTTAACAATACTTAGACTTGACATGCAGACACAAAATATATATAACTATATAGGGCCGACTCTTGAATTTTTTTTTTTGACAACACCGACTCTTGAATTTAATTTAAAAGATTATAAGCATTTGATACAGAAATTATTATTATTGTTTTTTGTGATTTAGAAAGTATAAATCACATTTGAACGTGTTTGTGTGTATATACTAACGAGTGTGTGTGTTGTTAACAGGGAAGAGGAAGATGGAGCTAAAGTAGTGAGAGTTGAAAATGTAGATAATCCATACAGGAGTCAAACTAACTTCAACAGTAGATTCAAGCTTACTCTGAACAAGCTATACGCTTGGGCTTTGTCTGATTACGGCCGTGTGGTCATGCTAGATGCCGACAACCTCTTCCTTAAGAAAACCGACGAGCTGTTCCAGTGTGGACAGTTCTGTGCGGTCTTCATAAACCCTTGTATCTTCCACACTGGACTCTTCGTCTTGAAACCGTCGATGGAAGTGTTCAAGGACATGCTGCATGAGCTACAAGTTGGAAGAGAGAATCGTGATGGAGCTGATCAAGGCTTCCTTGTCAGTTACTTCTCTGATCTACTTGACCAGCCTCTCTTTCGTCCTCCGGTTAATGGCTCTGTACTCGGTGGCCATTTGCGACTTCCCTTAGGCTACCAAATGGACGCTTCTTATTTCTGTAAGTCTCTCTTAAGTAGTCGTTATATATTCTATAGTAATATTTATTTGAGAAATGCCTTAGACTAAACTAAAATTTTGCTAAAAAAATAGCATAGAAGGGAGAATCACCAAAGTAGCATTAATTAAAAGTTTTACAAACATTTTTCATTTTTTTATTTGGATTCAAAATTTTGTGATTAGAATTTAGAGTCTTGTATTTAGGGGTGGGATTAGGATTGTAATTTAAAATATGGGATAATTTAGTGTTTTTATTGATTAATAAATACTACTACTTTGAGAATATTTCCCTTTGAATGGTATCTTGTGACAAAAATTAGAAAGAGCTATTTATGAGATTTATCCTATTTATTTTTGTGAAATGTAATAACATGATGATCTGTCTACTCTCAGATCTTAAACTAAGATGGAACATACCCTGTGGACCAAACAGTGTGATTACATTCCCAGGAGCCGTTTGGTTGAAGCCATGGTACTGGTGGTCATGGCCTGTTCTTCCATTAGGTCTCTCATGGCACGAGCAGCGACGCACCACCATAGGGTACTCAGCAGAGATGCCTTTGGTCATAATCCAAACAATGTTCTACCTTGGAATCATCGTAGTCACACGACTAGCTCGTCCTAACATAACTAAGCTATGTTATCGCCGTTCTGACCGCAACTTAACAACGATCCAAGCAGGTTTCAAGTTCATCGCGCTTCTCTCTGTAGTAGCAGCCTATGTCTTCCCATTCTTCACCATCCCTCACACCATGCACCCACTCATTGGCTGGTCACTCTACTTGATGGCTTCTTTTGCCCTCTCCTCCATACCGATCAACACTCTCCTCCTACCAACGCTACCTGTTCTCACTCCATGGATAGGCATCCTCGGGACGCTCCTTGTCATGGCCTTCCCTTGGTATCCTGATGGAGTGGTTAGAGCATTGTCGGTTTTCGGATACGCTTTCTGTTGCGCACCTTTTGTGTGGGTTGCCTTCCAAAAAATCACGTCGCATCTCCAGGTTTTGATTGAGAAAGAGGTGTTGTTTCCACGACTGGGAGACTCAGGGAACACTTCTGGCTTCAGCAAATTGTACTAGGAGTGCTTTATCGGACGTATATTGGTTCTGTATATAAAGGATTATTATTGTTTCATTCACATTTCATTTACATATACTCAAACTAACCTTATTGATTTTACCTGGTTTAATTATCAAATTTTCATAGTTAAACCTAGTATATGTTCTTGTTTAACTCACTCTAGCGTTCAAGATACAAAGGAATGAAAGTTAATGAACGCAAACTTGTTATCAAAAGTAGGGTGGCTTAGCCTAGAACTTCAGTTTACAAGTTACAACTATTGAGCAAGGTCACTCTGTTTCGCTCTGTTCATCCTGCTTAGACTCCATGCTGTGAAAACCTCTCGATGCTCTAGAATGTTTCCCTTGAGCCATATGTACACACATTTTTCGTAGTATAATCAGTGGCGGAACTACCTTGATAGCATGTGGGTCAACTGTCCCATGTGAACTAATTCTTAGTTGGAACTGATCAAAGAAGAGTATTTTGTGATTGTTTAAGTAGAGCTTATTTGAGTTGTCAGTGAACGAGTTTCCTACAACGAATGTGCTTATAATCTAATTAAGTAATTTTGCTAACTTCAGGTCGACCCATCTCTTTGAAGATAAAAAAATCTGCTCATAGTCTAATTAACTTAGCAAGCAATGAATAGAAAGAAAAAAACATGAAGGGGTGTGTTTTATTCCATGAACAGGAATATAACTTATACTTCTACACAAGAATACAACTTATAAAACTTAATACAAAAGTTTAGAAAACAAGTAAATGGAAAGTATTATAAAATAAAATTACTAAAAAGAAAAGTATTATAAAATATAGACTTGTGGGGTTTGTAATGGACTTCTCATCCTTATTACCAACACAAGAATCGGACCGGTAAACAAAACCAAAACGCGTTCGGTTTTACGGTCTACAACTACTTATAAAGAGGTGCCAACTTTTGAATACACACTTTCATAAACACAAATCACTGATATTTCTGCCGCCGGAACACTTATAATTGAGGAACGTTAAATGTGCGTGTCTACTGCAAAAATTAGGATATTATTTTTATGCCTACGTAGACATGATTTATAATCACATGTTTATACACTAGCGTAGCATGTAGTCCAATGATTGTGTTGTGTGACTCTGCCTTTTCCTTTTCCTGGTGATGCGAGTAGGTTCGAAATCTGCTAAACGCTGAGCTGCATTAGGTGTCAACATAGGATAATTTATACATATCCTGCATTAGGTGCCAAAATAAGCTGAATTAAACTATGATTAATCCAGACTTTTAGGGTGGTTTCATAGCTTCGGCTAAAAACAGTTTTTCAATTTTTAATTAAAAAAAATTAAGAACTGTTTTTTAAATAAAATATATAAGAACCGGTTCTTAGCTAAAAAATATAAAATAAAATGTCAAATCATGAATTAACAACTCCAAATTAAGAATTCAGATTAATCATGCTCTTATACCTACCTATACGTCTCATTTGGTCAATGAAAAAAAAAATTGACCCCAAAAAGGAGAGAACAATATTAGGTTAAGTTATACCCACGCCATTTGTGTCCAATGGACATAATAGGTTAAATAATACATTTGTCATTTTGTAAGATTCATGATTTTTTCTAGAATATTATTTTCTGTATAGATGATTTTATCAAAGATATGTCTTCTATAATACGTTACTGGAATGGCTCGTGTATGTATTATATATGTATATTAAGGGTGGTGCATTCAGTAAAACAACTAACTAAACTTTATCGTACACTTTTGTTAAAATTTCAAAGACAACATAACATCTTTACAAATACATTTTTCCATTGCTAATTTATCAAGTTAAATATAAAATCAAACCCACACACACACACACGTGTTGTTTCCATTGATATATAAGAACTATACAATGAAACATCAATCTGCCGAGTTAAATCTGTCGTCAAAAAAAAAAAAATCCAAAATGATACAGCACTAACCAATCAACCCCTGGTTTATATAGAAAACATATACTTGGTGCTCCAGCTCATGTCTTTTAACAGGCGAATCCATACGTATATAAACAAATAAAATAAACCAAATGCAAACTACAACTTTGAAAAAATCTCGATCGTCTCTTAAGAACCATCCGAGTCCTCCATTGACCGGGCCCTTACCTTTTATAGACCACATACTGAAACTTGTATAGATCTGTAAACTGTAAAGCGATCTTGACATTTGATATGGCACCAATATTACAATACTTGATTTATAATAAATTCCAATTTCGTCTTGTTCGTACGTTCTGTCGATCGTACACGTTCATAACATAGCACGTGCCCTCAGCCCACCATCTCTAACTTCATCTGTATATTCTCTGAACTTTTGGACGTTCCTTCTTCTATTTTTTTGTACTTATTTTGTTTATAAATGTTTCTAAGTGTTTTTATGTAAAGAGAAACATTCCTAAGGACAATATATTCACGTTCATTAGTTCTTTCGTACCCCTTTTAGGTCCAAACTACTGATTAAACGTTGAGTGTGTCTACTATCTAAAGATAGCTTCGTAGTTCATAACCTTTTTCTTTCAAGTTCTATAACAAAAAAGAGATGGCACTAATCAGAATCCTGATGATTTGATTTAATTCATGATTCGTATATATAAGGAAAGTGAGATGCAAACATTGACACGTTCATTTCGGATATATGTAAAAGAGTTGTTAAATACTGTGTACGCTTAGGTATTTAATTATAGTTGTATACTATCATATAAGTATAATTATTAAACAAAATGCCGAGTAAAATTTGGAACTGAGGAATAAGGGAGATGTATCATGTCGCCTAAATTCAGGAAAATTACATATATTTGATTCAGTAATCACAGTGAATAGTGTGTGGTGGAGTCGGGTTAATAGTCGAACTATAGACGAGCCTCAGCCAGTATGTCAAAATGGAGAATATGGTTTTAGAAAATGGAATATAAGAATCTAGACATCTAGTCGCCTAGGATTCTCCAGCTTGTGTACGTTATCGTTGGATATATCCCATCAATATGTTTAATCATGAATGTTTTTTCAAACAAATATATTAAATTGACTTGTCTTGTTATAAAATCACTCGTCCTACTAAGGTACTTTCGTCCATCATGTTTCAACATGATTAGTAATATATACATACCTTTAGGGCTTTCTTACCATATATATATCAAAAGAAAAACTTTGAAAAGAATGTTGTCGAATATGACATGTTAATGTCTTCTCTAACCCACATTTTCTTGATGTAAACTATTTTAATAATTATTTTGAACCAAACAAATTTAACATCAAAATCATATAATTATTTCAAAATAATACTCAACTTAATATTTAAACTACCTTTTTAACTGCAATATTTAATATCTTGAAACATATTTTCTGTGTTTTCTTGAACAAAAAATTTAGTTTCACTACAATCTTAAATTTCACTAATCTATTTCAGTAATTTATTGTTTCTGCCTAGAGTTCTTTTTTTTTCTGAACGGCAATCTGCCTAGAGTTAAAGTATCAAAAAGTATCTAAACAATAAAAATAACCATGGAACATACACATAGGACTTAAGCATCGAAGTATCTCCATGTAAACAATATCATGATATTTTAAATGATTTGTATCAATATATATCTAAATAACAATCTAACATTTCTGGAAAAATATTATTTCCTCTGTTTCATAATAAGTATCATTTTCGTTTTTTCTCTTATTATACAAAAATATCATTTTACAATATAATGCAAATTATATTTATTTTCAACTGAAAATTAATGATAAATTGATTTTATAAATAATTTTATTTATTTCAAATACTATTGATCAAAAATGTGTAATTAATAATAATTTACGTATATTTTATCACTTTCTTAATCTGTGTAAAAAATATCAAAATGACATTTATTCTGAAACGGTGAGAGTATTATTCGTTCGCGCAACAAACAAACAACAACCAATATATACACGACTAGTTATTATAAGAACATCTAATGGTCTAGCCAAATTAGTAAAAAAAAGATAAATGAAACAACCCATGGTGGCCTGCGTAAAATACATTATACGCATATGGAAAGAAGAATCAAACCTCAGTAATCTACCAAACACTGTTGCCATTATTTGACAATGATGTTGATTTGACGTGCGGCATGATGTCGATGCAACATGCGGCTCACATCCAAACACAAAGGCTTGCACCTCTGTACATATAGGACAAATTAAGAAAACAACCTTTATTATCGTTAATTAACCAATCCTAAAAACGATATTAGCTGGTATTAAAAATGTATATTAAGTATTTTGTACATTTTATTATTTATTTCGTATTTAACTTCGTGTTAGTATAAAAATCATTTGTTCAACTTAAATCATTAGTGTCAAATCATTCAATCTAAACCACGTCAGTAATATCAAGAAAACTCCAAAATAGTCTATACTGTTGACCGAAATGATTTCCCCCAACTCCGAACTGTATTGTGAAATTATGAATTATATTTTTTCAAAAAAAAAGAAGAAGAAATTATGAATTATATTAAGAAGATGACTTTGAGTCTTTTAAACCTTTTTATTCCAACTAGTTTTTAGCACAAACATTAGTTTTCCTTCCTTCCCTAAAGGGACATCATTTTACAAATTTGTTCTCTCAGAATATTGAAAAGAAGACAATTGCATAAGGTGGTAAAACGTGAAACACTAGTGACGCAGCAAGAGATCAAGTCGTGGACTGTGAGGGAGAGAGTTGTATGAACTTGTACACATGGTACAAGTTTATTTTTGTCGCAAACCTTTCTTTGAGTTTATATATTTGTTGACAACGCAAAAGAATTTTTCTTCGCAAGAATAAATGTAACAAACTACATCCCTTCACGAAGATTTGTGAAAGTACTTGAAATCGTTTTCTGGTTTCTATACAGTTGAAATAAATGTATGGAAATAAAAGATGTTGTAAAACTTAAACAATAAAGATATTATGAAACAGAACTTTACTTTATCTATAAGTTTACACTAAAAACTTAGATCTTAACAAGAAATTATAAATTCAAAGAGAAGCATTTGTCAAAAATTTCAAAATTACTTGAATTGAAGAAAGGTTTTATTTTCAAAATACCTTATAAAAGGTGGTTTTCAGGATTATTTATTATCCCTTTGAAATACTTGCAAGAATTCATCATGTGGATTCATAGATGGTCTGAGTGACGAAATAATATTGTTTCACAGTTCTCGAATATTAGTGATTCTAATTTGTATCAAATACTCCTTTAGCCTAAAAAAAAAGACTTAATAGAAACAAAAAACATTAGCTTTTCAGTGAAAATCAGTCCCAACAAAAAGGACATTAAATACATATCATTAAATAAAATGGGGCTAGTGGGTCAATTCATTTCCAACTTTATAAGGGCCAATAAGCTCACGGCAAAAAAGAAAAAAAAATGGAATTAAATAGGAATCTGAAAAATAACAGAAAAAATAAAAAGAAATAATAAAATATTTGAGAACTCTAGCTCAAATTTACCCTTTTAATGATTAAGAGATTTTGAACCTATAAACCTTTATATTCTTTTATGATGCTATATGGTTTATTTATTTTCTGTGGAAAAGGTTTTTTTTTAGAAAGGGCTTTAGAAATAGGTTTAAACATGTAACTTCCAAAAATAAATATTTTCTCTGTTTTTTATTAGACAACATTTATTTTTTTCTTCTTCTTCTTCTAAATTCATTATTTTTTTATTTTCTATATAAAACTATATTTATGTTGTACGACTTTTTACTCTACAAATTGTTATATTATTAGTTGAAATGTGAATAGATAGATAATTAATGATATTCAAGTCTATATGAGTCTGTAATGCTGTTGACAAAAAAAAGATAATTAATTATATTTATGTTTATAAAATATAAAAAACTACTCTCTTTGTTTCCGAGAATAAGATTTTCTAGAGTTTTCACGTTTATTAAGAATTTAATAAGTATTTACATTTTAGTTTTTATATACACTTTACAATAACTATCCACCAATCAAATTTAATTAATTTAAATATTCACAATTAATGTTTTTCAAAAGTATACAAAGTACTTTAAAAATATATAAAATCTATCTTTGTGGAACAAAAATAAAATCTAGAAAATCTTATTTCTGGAGGAGGAAACGGAGGGAGTATATTTTTAACTTTTGGGCATAATCCTAAAACATCATCTAATAATAGGTAGAGGAGGTATTAGATAATTTATAGTTTTGTCCAATAAGCTAACTCTTCGATGGAAATTTCATCCAGTTTCACATTTATTGTATCTTTGGCTGCTAGCCTGCTACATTCTATTAAGCTCAAAAACACGATGCCATTTCATTTTCTAAAAAAAAAATACGGTCAAGGTTATTTGTAATATATGGTCCGGCCTATTCGTTACAAGTTGAAACAGAAACTTTTTTCGGTTTGATTAGATAGATACATTAATGTTACCGAAAAACTATATCTACATATCTATTCCTATTACCAGCATATGTTATATTGGAGAAAAGAAAATCTATGTCCGAACCTAAAAGTAAATGTAGGGGTCAGAAACATAAATCTAAAAAACTTCAGGAAGAAAAAAAACAGGGCTACAATACAAACATGGGAGTATGGGACTTTGTCAATTGTCACTGACTCACTGACGTCCACATTTCCACAAAAACACATAACCTTTTTACTAGATGTCACACATTTTCCCACTTAAAGTTTTATAAAAGGAAAGAAAAAAGAAACAAGTCGATCATGAACCGTTGATTAATTATACAATGTGGATCAACCGGTGATTTTTTTTTAACGTCAAAAAGTTTTCACATGAGAAAAATACAATACGTACAAGACGACAGCATCTTTGTTTTTTAGTAACTTCCCGTGAAGAAAGGTTCTTCGGAAGGTAAGCAGTCCCAAAAGCCGTCGAGTTTGTGGTTCACGTCGAGCAAGAGATCAGGGAGGTCAGTGAACGCGTCGTCAGCTGTTGCGGTCATAGCCGGATACGAATGCTCCGTGCTCGCCGGAGACGGCAACGACGTATCTACCTCTAAATCAATGGCGACTGCAGCAGCGGCGGCCGCCGCCGCTTGTATGTCTTTAGGGTTGACGCTGGCCGGTCTAGGGAAGTGGTAAGCTAGCTCCGGGAAGTTGAGGTGAGCAGAGCGGCCTTTTATAGCTAAAGCCGCCACGTCGTGAGCACGCGCCGCCTTCTCCGCCGTGGAGAAGGTACCGAGCCAGATTCTTGATTTCTTTCTTGGCTCTCTTATCTCGGAGACCCACTTCCCCCATTGTCGCATTCTCACTCCTCTAAAACTTGGATGCTTTGAAACAGCCTTTTCATCATTGTCTTTCTTGACTCTTTTCTTCTTAGGGTTATTACTATTCACTGTTCTCTCCGGCGCCGGCAAGTCCTGAAAACTCCTGCAGTAGTCAAGATGTGATTCTGAGGAAGATGAGTGATCCATCAGTATGATTTTTTTTTCCTTTTAATAGAATAGATTAAATGTAATGAGAGAGAAGGGAAAGAGATTTGGGTTTCTTGGTTTAGTGTGAGGTAGAAAAGAGAGTTTGTTTGAGAAGAATAGGTCAGTGTGAGTTGTTATTATATACATCCAAATTTGGAGGTTGATTTTCCTTTGTAGGCTATACCTAAAAAGTGTTTATACGTATTTACACATCATACGTAGCCATTTGGAATTTTCAGTCTATATATGTATACGTATTCAATATACATTATACGTAGATATTTGGCTTCAGTCTATAAATATATGTATACGTACTCAGTACACATTGTACATACATTTGGATTTTCAGTCTGTAGTTATATACCCTGTCTAGTATTGAAAGAAGAAGAAAAACACACACTCTATATATATAGATCCGTGGAACTCATAGAAAATCAAACTAGCTCTTTTATGTTTGGAACAAGATATTTTTAAGTTTGATATGAATATATTTTAATTAGTGGATGATTTTTCATAGTAAATAAGTAAATTTTCTAGGAGGTAACTAGTTGTGATATTTTAATATATTTGATTGGTAAACATTTAAGATATAAGGCATGAATGCATTTTGAATTAACAATTAATTAAAATATACCAGTGAAATAAATAACAATATGATAATTGATAAAATTTTACTTATGTTTTGGATGTTATCCAATTGATAAAAAGAGGTAATGTGTTAAGTAGTATTTGATACAAACTAGGATAAATCATAGCATCAGAAGCTATAATGAGAATTTAAGATAAATTTAGCTCACAATTTTGGTGATTCCATTTAATTAAGAACTGAATACTTCATACAGATCGGCGTTTGGACATTTTGAGCATCAAAATAGTGGAGTTTCTAAAAATGATGCATATAGCCTTATACCGAAATGTTAATTCTCTAGTGGAAGGGACTAGAACCATTGTGTTTCACCGTATTAGGCTTTTGCTTCAAATTAATCAAGTTAATCGCCACTAAACCACATGGCTTGTGGTTAAGAGTTAGATTAAACTAATCAACTCAAATGCAAGTGCAAAGCATTGTGTTTCAAAACAAGTGGTTAACGGGTTTTATAAAAATAAATAAATTTAACATTCATATTTGGCGTCTAACTACAATGTTATCCGACTTTGTCGAGTTTCTACAGTCGAGTCATATTTTATACATTTTATATGTCGAGTCACTGATGGTGAATAACTGAATATAATAATTATGGTAATCACATGGATTAAGAATTATTGAGTTGTTTGTCGAGTTTCTACATGAAGGATTAACTATACGCATTTATACGTACGATTGCAGGGATTGAAAAGTAGACGATTACAATCGATCCACAACTAGAAACAAAATAATTTAAAGCATTAAAAACAACCAGAAGTCCAATCTTACTTTGATTTACCTGCCACGGATTTGTTAGAAAGGTAAGAAGGCAAATCAGCCAAGTCACAAGAATGTAAGTTTTGAGTCTTTTGACACAAGATAAATGGCACTTTCATTAGGATATATATACCGTCTCCAGCCGTTGAATATGTCTATTATATGTAGAAAGATGTCTAATGAGTTAGGTTTGCAATTTTGCTATTAAAAATGGAAGAAAAACGTGTGCTTAAGTGAACAATTTGACTACAAGATTGATATAGTTATATCGACGCACGTACAAACAGCCCCATAAGAAGACGTTTCTACAAGGTACATCAGATGCTATAAACAATAAAGCCAAATTGACGATAAAATATACTACAAAGTACACAAGATGTTGCAAAAGCCAACTTTAGAATCTCATCCGCTTCGTGCATATTTACATACATTAAACATAGATAGATACATGATATGTCATTTCATTTTCGTCATTGGACTCTTGTGTTAAACAAGAGTACAAGACTAAAGACTATAAGCTGTCATAGGTAAATTTTAAGTAAGATGCCGTAACTACTTCCACTACTAACCATCAAGCATGTCCTAAATAAAATTAATACGAATCCATTTTAATTAGTTACTTTTATCAATGTTGGAGGATCTAGTTAGAAGACAACCGCTGGTTAATTACAATATCACAATAAATACTTGTATATATGCAAGATAAATTATATATGAACATATATATATATATGTAAGTATTTAATTCTGTTATTTAGCAAAAAAAAAGTATTTAATTCTGTTATCAACTGCACTGATAATTAAAATTGTTTGGGTACTTTTTTTTTTTTGACATCGAAACCCATGTTTTATTAATTCAGAAGGAAAATGTTAGTTTTGTGGGCTAACCACTCCGGAATTACAGAGTCAACATGGGAGAAAATAGAGTTTTTCAAGCGAGCTCCCTTGGCAAGGGTGTCCGCTCTTACATTTCGCTTTCTTGCGATAAAAGATATTGAAAAATCAGTAAAAAGAGAGAGTAAATGGGAAAATTCATTCCATTCCGAAGCCATAGCTGATCAATCTTCTTCATCGTTAATCAGCTTGACTAGCTGAAGACAATCCGATTGATAGGACATCGATGTAACTCCTAGCTGTAGGGAGTATGTCATTGCATGAAGCAAGATAGTAAACTCCGCATGTATAGGAGACAAGACCTGGTCCATACCTATGGACCCATATAAATGGGTATCCGGCGCCAGATCCATAGCAAAACCTCCTTCAGAAACTGTCGAATTAGTCACCCATGATGCATCCACTTGGCATCTTGGGAAATGTGACTCGTCCTCCTCGTTCCTGTCATTTGAGGGTTGGGTTCCCCCCGCACCTTCCTTGTTCTCAATAACTTGTGCTACTCTCCAGTTTTCCTCCTCTCTAGTAGCGTGTAGTACTGTATCCGGAGGAATAATTTGGTTGCCGTTGAAAGTCTTCTCGTTCCTAGCTTTCCATATAAACCATGCGATCCATGGAAATCTAGCGAGAATATCTTCCGGAGTTCCATTCTTTTTTGCGCGCAGGAGTAAATAATCAAAGTTTCCGTATAGAGATTCGCTCGGGAAAATTCCCGGAGAGGTAGGGATATCTGATAGTGCCCATGTCTGGAGTGCCGGGGGACAGAGAAAGAGAAGATGATTTATAGATTCATCTTCATGTCCACATCTGGGGCATGACCTATCGATCCCACAATGTCTGTCCGCTAGCCGGCTACAAGTCGCAATGCAGCCCGACAACACTTGCCATAGGAAGTGTTGGATCTTCTTTGGTGCCTTTAGTTTCCAGATCATAGCTTTTAGGGGATTGATGCTCGGTTCGTGGGCTGTGATGTCTTGCTTCTCTTCTTTCATTTGGGTTGCTAGCTTGTACCCCGACTTGACTGTGTACTGGCCCGTTTTCGTATGGATCCAACAATACCCATCGTCTCGAAAGCTGTGGCTGGGACGAATATTTTGAATCAAAGTGATGTCTCCCGGGTCTATTAGTGCCTCAAGCATCTCTGGTCGCCATTGCTTGGAGGTCTGATCGATCAGTTGGTTTACAAACAGGTCCCGGTCGCGATAGACTCCAATATCTATGGCCGGGCGGGCTGGGATGGTCGGGATCCACGGGTCGCACCAAAACCGTGTGTTATAGCCTGAGCCGATCGTTTTTCGTAGTCCCTCTCTTAGCAGGTCCTGTGCTGCTAGAATACTTCTCCACCCATACGAAGGGGAATTAGATTTCTTTACCTCCATTGGACTGATATGCCGATAGTATCTTCCTTTAAGTACACAGGCAAGAAGAGAATTGGGATGGTGTAACAGCCTCCATAATTGTTTTGCTAAAAGCGCTAGGTTAAAGCTTAGAAGATCTTTGAAACCTAGTCCTCCTTTCTCCAATGGTACACAAATTTTCTCCCAAGCAATCCAATGCAAACCTCGGTTGTTTCCTTTTGTGCTCCACCAGAATTTAGCTATGGCTCCCTGCAGCTTATTAATGATGTCTTTTGGTAGTAAGAAGCACGACATCACATAGGTTGGCAGAGCACCTATGTGCAACTGATTTTAAGAGAACCTCTTTGCCGCCCTTAGATAATAGCTTGGCAGACCAGGAGTTGATCCGGTCATTGAGACGATCTCTGATGAAGGCAAAGACCTGTCTTTTCGATCCACATATTTTCTCCGGAAGTCCTAGATACATGCCCATTCCGCCCTCTTTAGTAATACCCAGGGTTTGTTTCATTGCTATCTTTACTTCTTGTCCTACTTTGTATCCAAAAGAGATGGACGATTTCGCTGGGTTTAGAAGCTGTCCCGAAGCTCTCCCGTATAGATTGATAATCCTTATCAGCTCAGCAGCTTGCTGGACATCTGCTTTGCAGAAAAATAAACTATCGTCGGCAAAGAGGAGATGTGAGATCGCTGGGCTTGCTCGAGCTATCTTTAATCCTGTCAGCCTACCTTCCTCCTCAGCGCCTCGGAGTTGAGAGATTAAAGCCTCAGTCAACAAGATGAAAAGAAAGGGAGATAGAGGATCGCCTTGTCGGAGCCCTCTGGAAGGCTGTATATTCCCTTTTGGCTCTCCATTAAGGAGGATTTGGTATGAAATCGAAGAGACACACCAGTGTATCCATGATACCCATTTATCTGCGAATCCCATTTTTAGGAGCAGGGCCTCCAGGAAGCACCATTTTACTCTGTCATATGTCTTACTCATGTCGGTTTTGATCGCCATATACTTCGCTTTACACATGGGGTTCGTGCGCAGGGCGTGGAAAGCTTCCTGTGCCAGGAGTATATTATCAGATATAAGACGTCTCGCCACAAAGGCGGATTGAGTTTCGGAGATGAGTTTTGGTAGAAACTTCTTTAGACGGGAACAGATAATCTTCGAGATGATCTTGTAACTAACGTTGCACAAGCTTATAGGACGAAATTCAGTCATCTCCATCGGGCGCTCCGTCTTTGGTATCAGGCATATGTTCGTTTGATTCATACTCGGGTCAAAAGAGTTCGAGAGGAAGAAATACTTTACCATTGCGATCACCTCTCGAGCTGTGACCTCCCAGAAAAGTTGATAGAAAAGGCCCGTCATGCCGTCCGGTCCTGGAGCTTTATCCAGGTTTATCTCATCAACAGCTTTCTTGATTTCCTGGTCGGATGGAGGTTTCACGAGAGCTGTATTCATCGCAGGAGTAACAATAGCTTTAACGTACCGGAGCACTTCTTCAAAATCACCGGGTTGCGATGTGCTAAAAATACCTTGGAAGTAATCAGATGCTACTTTTTCAATCGCTGGCTCACTCTCTGCCCATCCCCCTCGTGGGGTTTTTAGTTTGATGATACGATTCCTTGCCCGTCGTTGCTTCGTTATTGCATGGAAAAACTTTGTGTTCCGATCTCCATCTTTGATCCACAAAGCTCGACTCTTTTGTCGCCAATATAACTCCTCTTCTCGGAAGGCTGCACAAAGGTTCCATTACAAATTTAGGACTTCCCCACTCGGGATACTTGGATCCGACTGTGCTTTTTCCAGTTGCTCTTTGATAGCCTCTATCTTCTTCTCCGCATTTGAGGGATTATCACGTTTCCATCTTGCTATAGCTTGGCGTACCTCTCCAATTCTAACTTGGACAGACCTTGCGTTAGATTCATCCTGCGGTTTCCAGCCCTCTTCTATTGCTTCTTTAAGGCCATCCTTTAGGACCCAACGGCGATCAAACTTGAAAGACTTACACAATCTCACCTCCTGAGATTGGATACGAGTTAGGACTGGTCTATGATCCGAACCCCATAGTTTCAAATACTCCACATTTGTGTGGGAAAAGATATGGTGCCATTCCTCATTGCCTACGGCTCTGTCTAGCCTACACCGAACCTTTCCAGAACTGCGGTAACCCACCCAGGATAGTCGATTACCTTTGTATGGGAACTCGATCATACCGCAATCGGCCAACATCGTACGAAATGGGAGGAAAGAAGTCTCTGGTCTTTTTCTTCCCCTTTCTTCTCATGATTCCCTACAATCTCATTGAAGTCTCCACTCATATACCATGATCACGTTCTGGTAGTACTCATGCGCGTCAAGCGCTCCCAAACATATCCACGGCACTCAACGACCGGATCACCATAAATAAAAGTCATAAAGACCTGATTGCCTTCAATGGTAGCTTCGATATCAATCATGTGCTTATCAAAGTAAAGAATCGAAACATCAAAGGAATCCATATAAAAAAGTGCTAGTCCACCGCTTTTACCTTCCGGCTCAACGGTGAACAATTTATTATAACCAAAAGAAACTTGAAACTCTTTCAAAAAAGAACGATTGTTTTTTGTTTCAGATAAGAAAAGAAAAGAAGGTGCAAAAAAACGATGTAACTCCCGGAGATGCTTCTTGGTCAAATAGGCTCCGGCCCCTTGACAGTTCCATGAGATGGTGTTCATATTCTCTTACTGGGTGGTTTCTGGGACACCACCGAACCTGATACAGAAGAAGAATTCCTACGCTTAGTAGAAGGGAACACCTCAATACGAGGGACATCGTGAGCTTGGGAGCTCTTAGCAGTACCCGCAGCTTTTGGGATTTTGGAGGATGGTCGACCTCTTGGTAAGTTCAGTTTCTTTGAGGCTCGAGTTCCTTTCCCCAGCGGGCTTTGGGGTTGGCGCTTCTTTATCGGAGTTCCCTCGCGGTTGCTCTGCTTGTTCGTCCCCTTCCATTCCGGGCTTTGAGCTCCACCCGGGGCCTTGCTCCTTGTAGCTTCAAGGATGTTATCCTCGCGCCCTCCAGTCTGTATTGCATCAGACTTCTCAATAGTCTTTCCGTGGTCTTCTCTTCGCATATCTTTGCGCACAGCATTAGCTGGAGATAGCTGTGATATGGCCTCTATTTTTTCTGCATCAAAACCAGGCTCATCCACAAGAAGATCATCATTTTCCATCATATCATCATCCATAACCACATCACCAAAATCATCAACAAGTCTATCAACTTCTGCCTCATCTTCCCTAGTCAAGACCATATCTTCTACTTGTTTTGATTTTATCAGATTGTCTAGCTCCAAGTTATCTATCTCAGGTTCCGAGCTTGATTTAGTTACCATCGGCACATACCTTGGCTCCTGTGGCATCACTGAATTCTCCGCCTCCCTGATTCTGATGATACCTCTATCACGTAGAAGGAGACCCGAGGGTGTTCCTTTTTCCGCCGACATATGAGTTTTCTCCAAGGTTGCCGCTGTCATGGGAGCTTTTCCTTTTATACGCCTCATTCTTTCCTCCGGAGTTTCATCTCTATGCACCACCATGACCCCATTTCCTCGCACTTCTCTGTTCTCTCGCCTCAGGGGAGCCTCTGAAAGAGTCCTCTGAGAGTCTGTTCCTTCTCTTGTTTCAAGGGCTTGGTTCCCCAAAAGCGCAACTGATCTGATTTGCGTGTTGTTCCTAGATTCTGTCATCGGGCTTCTGGGTCTCCAAACACGTTGGGAATGTCGGGAATTGGGAGCAGGGTAACGGTCATTTGACCTGTATCTTGGAACCTCCCTAGCTCTGTTTTGACCTCTGCTCTGATACTGGGAAACAGAGACTTCCCCTGTCTTTTCCTTTTGACGTGTCTCTAGCCGATTCCAGACTGTTTCGTTCCTCAAGGCAGGACGTTCAAATTTGTGATCCTGTCTCCCCTCTGCATATCTCGTTGTTCCCCGGTGCTCCTCATAGTTCCTAGTAGACCAGTAGCTTCCTGAGTCCTTCCTCCTTTTCTCCCCTCTGGAAAATCCAGGATGAAGTTGTCTTCCCGGCGATCTCTTGATACCATCATCAGAAGGTGATCGAGGTCTCTTGTTTGTGATACTGTTGTTGCGGGTACTCAGTGTAGATCGGTTCCTGAGGTGTTTGTGCAGCGAGGCGCTCTTATCAATTTCCCGATATTCTTTGATCTTCTGATCCCGTTCTTCTTGCGTCAGCTCCGGGCATGAGTGGATGTCATGTGTGATTCTGTTGCAGCCAAAACAGTGTCTGGATAGGCCTTCATATTCGAAGTGGACTTTGCCAGTATCACCATTTGGGAAGCCTACTCTTCTCTCAAATTGCAATGGTCGATCCGCGTTAATGGATACTTGTAGACGTGCATTTGTAGAGTCCAGGTTCAGTCGCGTTCCCAAGGCCTTCGCGATCTCCTCGAAGGTCTGATCATTCCAGAAGTGGACCGGAACTCCGGTAACTTTAATCCAAAAAGGTACCGTGTTGGGGAAGTTAGCACTTGTGGAAGGTTCCCAGCGCTTAAGCGCGAAAATCCAGTGATTGAGATGACATGGGCGTTTGTTTAGCACCATAACCAGATCCTCCTCGTTGTCAAAATCAAACTGGAAACATCCATTCCCCAAGTTAACCCCTCGGACTCTTCCTTCCACATTCCATATCCGTGCTCTAGGAAGGAGAGCCATCATCGCTTCAACACTGCGTCCCCCTCTGTGAAGGACTCTGCCGATCAGGGTTCTCTTGAAGCGTTCAACTGCTGTGCTCAGATCGCACGGTGGGAGGTGTATGATTTCATCTTCTACAGTGAGATCCAAACGTCTTGCGGACGAAGAGCCCCCTTGGCGGATCAGATCGCTTTGTGAAACCATTCTTGTAGAGGTGGTTGAGTTTCGAATCAACGGAAACGTAGCACAAGCTAGAGAGAGACGAAAAGGGCGTCACACTCAGAGGGAGAGTAAAGCAAAAGCCTCGTAGTAGTAATGATGGATGAGAACTTAGCAAAGCTCTAATTGTTTGGGTACTTTATGGGTTGAAAAATCTAACCAATAGGTATGTAATAGGTTAATTAATGGTTTTCACTGGAGAAAAGTTGTTCAGTAAGTTTTGGTTAGGGATCAATTCATCTCCAACATGAAATATAATAATTTAATCATTTGGTAAGTCAAAATGATCTTACATCTTAAATATTTTAGAAAATGGGATGACTAGATTAAATTAATGGCTACATTCATTCTAAAAAGAATTAACTGGGTGTTAAAAACCCTAATCACCTCCTGATTATAAAAACAAAACTAAAATACAGAAAGCAAAAACAAAGGGTACCAAACAAAACTTCATATGAGTTGACGATTATGCCTGGAGATTTAACATTACAAAACTGTACGTTATGAAACCGTATGTGGTGTTGAATGTATCCGTGGTACCCATCAGGACCACCGAGAGTCATTAAGAGGATCCTTTAATGCTTCCTCGAACAGTTTAGGTAAATGTTTCACTCTGTGTAGTCAAATGCTTCCACGAGAGCGACTGCGATTGGTCGAAGCCGAGAGTAGAGTGACCGAACCTCGGTGGTCCGGCGAGTGAGGCTTGTTCGGTAGTGATGGAGTTTGTGGTAAGGAAATCGCCGAGGTGTTTGTGAAGGAGATGGAGCACATAGATGTAGCATAGTTTCTTCACTCATTTCCCTTTTATATCTCCCACTATTTTGGCTATAAATAAACCTGTGAATTTTAACTAATTATGATTTTTCTTTTTTCAATAACCAGAGGAAACCGGGATTTCTTGCCATTTAAGGCATCTACATTAAATGTGAGACTTGAACCATGGTCCCAAAATTTTCTAGGTGAACTTTTCAACAACTGGACCACCATGAACTGGATTAAATCCGAATGTGATCATGATTAGCCAAAAAAAATTGGTGAAGAAGCTTATTACTTGGAAATAACAATCAAATGGCGGCCTCAATAAGATCATTGAATAGCTCAGAGAAGACTTGTTCTTAATTCTCAAACTTTCTTAGATTGGTATCTCAAGAAACAACCATGCTCAAAGCCCTTGCTATAGAAGCTTCCAACACCATAGCAAGGTTTAACCAATCTTCGGTTGCATACTCAACCAAGATATTTTAGGGAAAAAGATCAACAACAAGGATAAATTTATGGTAAACAAATCAACAAAATCCCTAGGACGGTCATTATTTAACATCTATCAGCAGCTTCTATTTGCAATCATCTGAATTATAATCGCGAAGTCTTTTGCTCATGCAAACTTGGGCCTCAATTTTATCGTTTTCGGCCCATTTCTACCTACCCTTTTATTGTATTTTATATAGGTGTGAATTCTGCTTGATTGGTCTTGGTGTATGGGGTTAATTCTTCTTTTTTTCGTGATTGGGTCTATGATTGACCTTTAAAACTGAGATGGATTGATGTCTTTTTTGCTTTATCTATAGTACATGTTGGTGATTGAGGTCCTCATTGTTTCAAATCAGAGGCTGTGTCCCGTGTTTTGTAAAGTGTAATGTCAACTTTAATCTAATATATCAATGCCAAAAGAAAAAAGTTTGAACTCTGAATAAAAAGAGAGAATATAACTTATTCCTATCTTTTAAAATAAAAATTATCGAATTTATATTTGAATTTTCAGAGTAAGCCATTCAAACCCGTGATCTTTTTGGAACGATGCAAGAATGCCAGACTACTTACTCAAGAAAATAAAAGAAATGCTCAACCTTGATTCACATAATTTTTGAAATAAAGTACTTTATACATCTATTTTGTTACTGGTCTGGTTGTAAACTGAATGCGTATCCTAACTCCTTAAATAGATATACACAATATTTAAATGAGATATTTGGTTAAAAACACTAGTCAGACTCGAATCATCTACACATCATGTTGCCATCATTGCATTCGTGGGCTGCGGATAACTGGTCAGCTACTTTTTCAGCCCTGGTTGACTTTAAATCACTCGAGCCTATTCGCAGTAATTAAAACAACCACTACAAACGACAATTCTAACGTGTTTGATCGAGGGGGTTGTTGTCTGTCTGTTTGCCAAAAATGCACGCAATTTCTTTTGCAAAAGTATCACATTGCATTGGACGTGAATTTCACTACTTTTAGCAAGTTAAAATGTAACGAAGTAAATTAGTTGTTTTCAAAATAAATCCATATTATATGCCATATTTTAAACCGACTTTCATCCAAGCTAAATGGCGTTCTAAATAAAATTCCTGCACTAAAAAATATTAAAAATTAGAACTTAGCGCGACACAGTCTTCGTTTTATTCTCCATTAAATATTTGTTTGAAAAATTAAATAAAGAGATAATCCTTTTTAAGTGTTATCCGGCCCTTGTGCGAAGCATGACTTTTTCCCTCCACAGATTGCAATGCCACGTGTCATCACGCAATTGACTTTGATATAACGTATTAGGACAGGTGAAACTCTGTCAGCTTAGCAAATCCTTTTTGGTTCTCCTCTCTCTCTCTCTTAAGAGAAAAGCAAAAGAAGGAAGGTTGAGTAGAGATTAGGCAAAAAAAAAAAAAAAAAAAAAAAACTTCGATCCTTAAAATTCGAAACTTTGATCTTAGGGTTTCGATCGAATTAATCCATCAATCGACTCTTCCAGAGTCATCTCCGTCTCCTCGTCGCCTGATCGATCTGATCATGATTTTGAATCCGTCAAGATTTCGATTTCACCTCTGCGTATCGTGTAACACGCTTTAGGGTTTCTCGTTGTTGTGATCGTGAATAATAATCGTGTTTCTGTGTATATATATATAAAAAAAGTGAGATTTTTTTTTAGGGTTTGGGGAGGTTTTTAGATTGTTTGTGTGTGTGTGTGTGTTTGATCTGAATATGTATATCGAAGAAGTGAGTGAGAAAGGGGAGAGATCGGTGGAGGAGGAGGTTAGTGATGGATTGGTGAGCAGTGGAGGAGAAGTGGTTGTGTTGACGACGACGACCAAAATGGCACTCGTTGGTGTTGGTGCTCGTGCCTTGTTCTATCCCACTTTGATTTACAACGTTGTTCGGAACAAGGTTGAGGCTGAGTTTCATTGGTGGGACAGAGTGGCTCAGGTATAATAAAGTTATCGACTTTATGAGCTGGTTTTTGTGTTTGATTCATTGAAAGTTTACTGCTTTGTTTCTGTAGTTTATATTACTGGGAGCTGTTCCGTTTCCATCTGATGTTCCACGGCTGAAGGAGCTTGGTGTTTGTGGAGTGATCACTCTGAATGAGCCGTATGAGACTTTGGTTCCATCATCTCTCTACAAAGTCTGTTTCTTTTTTCTCTGACTAGTGCTCTGTCTTTTGGTTTCTTGTTATTTACTAATCTTTGTTTGATTTTACTTAAATCTTGTTGAAGTCTTACTGCATTGACCACCTGGTGATTGCCACGAGAGATTATTGTTATGCACCTTCCATGGAAGCGATATGTCAAGCTGTTGATTTTATCCATAGTAAGTGTACCCTTCTCATTTTGTTCTTTTATTCTTCTTTGTTGCAGTTGTTTGATCTTGTTTTATTTCGTTGAAGGAAATGCTTCGCTTGGGAAGACGACTTATGTTCACTGCAAGGCGGGTCGTGGCCGCAGCACAACTATCGTCTTATGCTACTTGGTTCGTGTTGCAGTTCGTCCCATTAACAGTTTGCTTCAATATATCGTTTTTTTTTTCCATCTGATAATATCTTTGCAATGCAGGTGCAACACAAGCACATGACACCTGAAGAAGCATATGCCTACGTTAGGTCAATCAGGCCTAGGGTGAAACTAGCTTCTACCCAATGGAAGGTAATCCACATGGGCACTTTATTTGTTCTGTTCTTCTTCTTCAGTCTCTGATTCTCCTAACCGTGTCTGCAGGCGGTTCTTGAGTACTACAACGTCAGGGTGCTGAATACTACCACCGAGAGTTCCTCTACTGATGCGACTTCAGCTTTGATCCCGAGAAGTACGAAGCAGGTTTGTTCTGGGAATGTGGTTGTGTTTGATGATGGTTCGGTGGTGGTAGTGACCCACTCGGATGTAGAGGGCTATGATGATGATGATGACTCACGGAAGTCAATGAGTGTTGCTGCTGGGAACGAGTTATGGGCGGCAGCTGCAGATCTGAGCATGGTGTACCGGGTGAAAGTGGTGGGGCAAGCTGCGTTAGCGAGGATCTCGTGCATGTGGCTGGGCTTGCGCGAGGATCAAAAGCTCTCTGGGAAAAATCTTTCCGTGAGTGGTATAAGCGTCGACATTTCTGTCTACTGATGATGATGAAAAATGGTGCAGGGGTGAGTCTTGGCGAGCGTAGTGAATGTTGCCCTTTTCACTCTTCTCCTCAGTAAAAAAGAATATAAATAAAAAGGGGTCAAATTAGATTATAGAAGACGAAGGTTTGTAAACTCTGCAAACACAAAAAGACTTGGTTTTGTGGTCTGGGTAATGTAATGAATGAAATACATGAATTAATCTTATTTTCAAGTATCCAAGCTTCAAACACAAGTTTACTTCACAGTAAAATAATTATAATCACTACATATGACAAAGGTTACTGTCATATGAGTCTGATAATTTTCAAGTATCCAAGCTTCAAGCATCCAAGTTGGTCTTTTGAGTTTGTACTCCATGGTTACTGTTATCCCACATCAAGTTCCATAGGTTGTTGCTCTTGGTGCATACCAGACCTTAGCGCATTTGTCGATGCTCTTGGTGCAGACCAGACCTTGGTTTCACAGTTTGACCATAGCTATGTCTCCACTGCCTGCTCACGGGCATCGAGAAAAGTAAAACAAAACAAACGCTTCGTCACATTTTGGCATCATTTGAGTCTGAGCTTTCTTCAGTCCAAGCTTACTCTGCTCTTGTCGAGATAACTTTGTAATAAATACTAGCTTCAACCATTTGCATTGAACTGTTTATTCTTTTACAGAGCTTTTCTGATAATAACTTTCTTTTGAAGTTCTTCATAAAAGTATCTGTTTCTTCAAGCATTTTTTATTACACATTGTTCAAGTACTCTACAGCCAATCTGAACTATACAGACATGCCAATGCCTGAGGAATTCAGGTTTTATAAGAATCATACAGAGGCTCACACTCAAAGTTTGTGTGTTCCAGCATCGGTCCGAGCCTCACTAACTTCGGTATAACAACATTGTCCCTAACGGAACACACAAGAGGATTGTCCCACTGCAGAAGTGCTCCAACTAGATTTGCACGCACCGTCAACGGGAACGCCCGAGACCATCTCTCGCTCCCATATGATTCCATCGCCTCTTCCACTGACTCAGTCCCTCCGTTTATTGCACCGGCAAGTTTATTCGCAAGAACAACCGAATCTTCCAAGGCACAGCAAGCACCTTGACCGAGATTTGGAGTCATCGGGTGCCAAGCATCTCCAACGAGAACCACTCTGCCTTTTGACGCTGGAGGAGCAACGCCGGGCCATAGCCACCTGTCCACAAGAGGAGTCCTGCTGATTGTTTCATCAGGTGTTAGGTCTATGAGGTCTTGCAGATCCTTAGGCCAGGTACTAACCAGTTCTTTGGCTTGTGTTTTGAGGATAGCTGGATCAGTTATCTTCGGCCCTGCATATCTCAAGAACTGTTATATAGTAGTACTTGAGAGAAGGAAGCTATGATTAATCTTGAAATGTTACCTAGAGATGGGCTGTTGAAACAGATGAACCAGTAGACTTTTGTTGGAGAGACAGGTACATATCCAGCTCTAAGCCCTCTTCCGTATATGTAGTTCACCTTTTTCTGAAATGGCTGTCCATCTGGATAGTATCCAAGTCCTCTGAAGGCGCAATGGCCGACATATTTTGGCTCACTGAACCCCATCCAAGTGGCTACTTTAGACCGGATACCGTCACAACCAATAACAATCTATCAAAAGACATACATCAACCAGATCAGCCAAAGTATATAGTTTCTGGTCATAGTACTCAGGAACAATAAATACCTTTGCTAGCAATTTGCTTCCGTCTTCAAGTTCAAGTTGAGTGTCACCATTAGCATTGCTTTGTATTGTTTTCAGTTTTGAAGAAAACTTAATGGTTTGTGGAGGTAGCTGGCTAGCAAGTGTTTCCAAGAGCACTCTCCTTTCCACGGCACGGACTTCTTGGCTATTAATATATATATATAAGACATGTTTTGGTTTACTCACATGAATCAAATCATGTGCTCTTAACTACCTTGATGAGCAAGTTGACAAAGTGGCCTAACCTTTGATCTTCGTCTTTAAATGTGAAAGAACGAAGCTCTCTTCCATCTCCATTCTTCACTACCATCCTGCTCAGCTGATCATACCAACACACTCAGGTAAAACCAAAAAAAAAACAAGATCTCGCTCTTTTGAAACATAAACTCCTAGTGTTGTTCTGTTTGGTTTCATCTCTCTCTATGGGCAGAAAGAAACTGTACCCTTCGATCTCGAGGAACTGAGTACGGAGCTGAGGCCCCACGGAGATAGCGTCAAGAACACGCCACCCGTTCTTGAATAGCGTCAGCGATGTTCCTCCGGTTCGAAGCGACTCTGCCTGCTCCAGCACCACGGACCGGACTCCGAGACTAAACCATCAACCAAAATCTCCGGTTCAGTGAGTTCCAAGTAAATTACAAACAAACCGAACTTTACTCCCTAGCTTACCGGTGAAGAGAAACGGCGGTAGCGAGCCCGCCAATTCCGGCGCCAACAATCACTACGCTCTCCTCTCCATCCCCACCGCTTGTTTGGGCTCTGGTCACTGTTAAACCAACCGGTTTTGATCCGGTTCGAACCGGAAACCATCTGTAGCGTCTGGTTAAAGATTGGCGAGGTGAGGGAGGAAAGATCGGAGGAAGCAGAAGAGACGTTGCCATGGCCTCCTCGGCTTGTGAATGTTCTTTTCAGGTGAGGACAAGTGGATAATATTTTGATTCAATTAATTTTCAGACATAGTTAGTGTTAGAGTGTTATATGCAGTTAATATGCAGCCACGTGTTCAACTAACACTATCACATAGCTCATGTGACAAACAATCTTCCACATCCATTTCTCATGGAAGATTGATCACCATTCTTTTTTTTTTGAACAAAATTGATCACCATTCATGCTTATTTTATTTCTCTGGTAGGTTCATCTGAGGTCATCTTGTAAATATGCATTTAACACACTTTTCAAGATAGAGACGAAAATGATACTTTGATGTTTACAGTTTATTTTCATTGATCTTTAGCACACATATAGCAAACCACAAGTCTTTTAAGCTTAATCATAATCACCAGACAGACATAGATTATCAATACACAAAGCTAGAACCAATATATAATTACCTAATTATATAGTAGTCACAAGAGTCTCTTACTAAACGCCCCTAAGAACCTCCCTTGCACGTTTTATCTTCTTCTTCTCTTCTTCGGCTTTCAACATACCACCCTGTATCCCACAGCTAAACACCAACAGCTCCGAGTAACCCATACCGTCAAGCTCTTTACCAATCATTCTCCTGTTATGAGCAACCAAACCCGAACAGTGAAAAAGACAGACACAGCATAAGAAGAAGAAGAAGAAGAGAAAAAAAACTAGTGAGGAATGAATGCTAATCACATACTGGTTCAAAAGCCTTAATCTCTCCTTCTCGATCTTCAAACATTCGATGGTTGACATCTGCAAGAAACAGACAAAACCCAATCTGAAGCGACAGGACATGAAAGGTGAGAAAACATGGGCATCGATATAAGATACTCACCAGATCTTCATGGTTATAGGTATACTCCTGGGGGCTGTCTTGAGGAGGTCTGTATCCACAACAAGATGATGCTTTCATGTTCTCAAAGAGAGAGAGAGAGAGAGAGAGAGAGAAGAAGAAAAAAAAAATGATCATAGCGTCGTTTTTACCTGAGACGGAGTTCTCTAGCCTTGTTCCTCAAAGCTCTTCTTCTCCTTGCCAGAAGCGATTGGTAGGCCAAATCCTCTTTCTCTTTTGCGTCAAGCCATTCCTTTCCCATAACATCGCATTCAACAATCTGAAATGGTGGGGGGTCAAAATCGATATATCAAACAAAAGGGTGTTAAAAGTTTGAACTCAAGATCTTTACCTGCTTGACTGTTAATTCATGGTGTGCCTGAAACAAAGGTAAGGGTTATTAAAAAAAAGAACTATAATCAAACAAAGATGATTGGGTTGAGAAGGAAAAAAAAACCCCAAAACCTTATCTGTTTGTTCTTGCACATTGCGGAAGCCCTCCTTTAACATACTTTCAAGTGAAGCCAGCTGGGTGTAGCTTAGACCATTGAGACCCTCACCATTGAGTTTACTGGAATAATAATAATGATGGTTTCAATAAGCTCAAAGAAAGAAGCAAAAAAAAAAAAATGCATGGGGGGAAGAAAGATAGGAGTCATACTCGTTTGAAATCTGTAACATTTTGATCTCCTCCTGCTGCAAGAACACACACCAAAGATTGTAAGAATAAAAACAACAGTTGTTTTTTTTTATTTTCTTTTCTAATCGAGTGTCATACCAATTCATGGATAACTTGTATATATTGGAGCCTTTGATTTACAGATCTGCGTGTAGTTCTGAAAAAACAACAAATAAGTCAGTCTCAATAGCTCTACCTGACAACCAACCAAATCAACAAAAACGAAACCAAAACCCTAAGCTAGTCAGACTCTAGGATCCAAACTCTAAATAACAAATTCAGATTTAACTGCTCTATCTGAGAATCTAATCAACAACAAGTCAACAACAACGAAATCAAAACCCTAAGCTAGAGAAACATCTGAGAGATTGATTACCTTGGCATCTCTCACTCTCTCTCTCTGGCCACGCCCTTGCGCCTTCAAATTCCAAATTCAATCATGTCACCATTCAACATCCTAATTTATAGACTTCTTCAACTCGTAATGGGCCCCTAACACAGGCCCAACCATAAATACAATTTGCTACCACTAGCTTGAGCAGTCCCTTGATTATATAAACACTGTTATTTTTTCATTTCATAATAAGAATCTGAATAGTACTTTCTATAATATTTTCTTGTTTCTTTTACAAAAATATATATTTTCATGTATGTGCTTGGAGCTATTTCAAGTCACAAAATAGCAAAGAGAAACTAAAAGGAGAATAGTGTGACGTTTATTTAAATTTTGATTATGCTTTTATATCACCAACCATTAACCAACGGTCTCATATAGTATTGGTGCACATCCATGCGTTGAAACACTCTTTCTAGTTCTCGTCTGCAAGTCAAACCTAACGAGAAAATACACTTGTTCAACAAGCACATTCATGCTTAATATGATAAGTAAAAACTTGACAATATGTATGAGAAAAAAAAACCCCTTTTGAGGTACATTTTGTGTGGAGTGCCTTGATTGTTAGAACTCTTGTTTTGTCTTGAATGATGTGAGTGGTTTTCCTGCTAAATGACAAAATAAAAAAGTTTTACAAATTTGAAACTCTTTTCAAGCATATTTGAAACCTGCTTTATGTGGAACCAAATCCTGTTAAATGACAAATTATTTGACATCTCTCTTCTGTTTGAATTATAGTTTGTCTCTCCTGTTAAGCAGACAAGTGGACTACTGAAGCACTTGAATATGCTTGCAAACTTGACAGCAGAAAGGGATTGTGAACACAGAAAAACTGCTTTGAACACCATGGTCCATGGCTCGTGGGTTATAAACTTTTTGGTAGGGCATAACTTTTTTTTTTTAAATTAAAATGTATTCTCTTTAGCAAAAAAAAAAAAAAAGATATGCCATTTCATACAGTGATTTTATAATGATTCGGCTCTTTTTCATTAGCTTTCTAGCCACAGAGATTTGTTTGTGAAGCTCACTCACTACTCACAAGCATGTATTGCTCTAGACATTTCAAAATAAATAAAAAACTTGCGCATGGAGTCAAAGAAGGGACTCTAGAAAGCCTTATAACAGAGCTCTTGCTTTGGCTTCTGGTTGAAAGAGTTCCACGCATGGAAGATGGCAGCCGACTTCTGATCTTTTGCTGAATGTTTTTGATTCGCATGCTAATGTTGTCATTTTTACTATAAAATTCAGACACTCTAGCGTAAGTAGAAGAAGCCTTAATATTACAAAGCCAGCTCTAACCATTTTTTGTGACTTGTATAGTTGTGAGACGAAAAAAAGGATACTATGAATCCGTTTACAGTTTTATTTTGAATATATTTGATCTTTTGCACATATAGCCTAACATATTAGAATCCAGCAAACCATAAGTCTTTTAAGTTTGATCATATAATTATCACCAGAGAGACAGATTATTAACACACAAAAGCCAGAACCAACAACATATAATTATCTAAGTACAATACATAGTCACAAGAGTCTTATTCAATATTTTCTTCATGTGCCCCCAAGAACCTGCCTTGCACGTTTTATCTTATTTTTCTCTTCTTCGGCTTTCAACATACCACCCTGTATCGCACAGCCAAACACCAACAGCTCCAAGTATCCCATACCGTCAAGCTCTTTACCAATCATTCTCCTGTAGTGAGCACCAAACCGAACAGTTAAAAAGACATGCAGACACATCACACATCCGAAGAAGAAGAAAAAAAAAACGTTTCAAGAGAGGAATGAATGTAAAATCACATACTGGTTCAAAAGCCGTAATCTCTCCTTCTCGATCTTCAAAGATTCGATGGTTAACATCTACAAGAGACAGACAAACGCAATGTGTTGAGGCGACAGGGACATGAGGTGACTAAGGGCATCGATAATATATCTATACTCACCAGTGTTTCAGGGTCATAGCTATGAGGAGGGCTGTCTTGAGGAGGACTGTATCAAGAAGAAGAAGAAGAAGAAGATGGTTTCATGTTCTTAAGGAGAAAAAAGAAAAGTGATCATAGCTCAAAGCCTACTTTACCTGAGGCGGAGTTCTCGAGCCTTGTTCCTCAAAGCTGTTCTTCTCCTTGCCAGAAGCGATTGGTAAGCCGAATCCTCTTTCTCTTTTTCGTCAAGCCATTCCTTTCCCATAACATCGCAATCAACAATCTGAAATGGAGGAGATGGTGGGGGTCAAAATCGATATATATATATACACAAAATGGTGTTAAAACATTCAACTCAAGTCTCAAGATAAGATCCCTACCTCGCTGAGTAATAACTCCTGCTGTGCCTGAAACAAAGGTAAGGGTTATTAAGAAAAAAAGAATTATAATCTCAAACAAAGATGATTAGGTTGGGAAAGAAAAAGAAAAAAACCCCAAACCTTATCTGTTTGTTCATCCACAATCCGGAAGCCCTCCTTTAACATACTTTCAAGTGAAGCCAGCTCGGTGTAGCTCAGACCTTCTAGACCCTCACCATTCAGTTTCCTGGAATAATAATAATAATAATAATAATGGTTTCAATAAGTTCAAGAAATAAGCAAAAAAAAAAAGGGACAAAATTATTTTCTTGAGGAATGATACTCGTTGGAAATCTGTAACATTTTGATCTCTTCCTGCTGCAAGAACACACAAATAAAGATTCTTGTAAGAATAAAAAAAACAAAATTTGTGTTTTTCTTTTTTCTTTTTTTTTTCTCATCAATTGTCTTTACCAATTCTTGGATAACTTGTATATATTGGAGCCTTTGTTTTACAGATCTGCGTGTAGTTCTGTACAAGAAGAATAAATAAGTCAGTCTCAGTTGATCTCCATAATTAAGAACCTAATCAACAACAAAAACGAAACCAAAACCCTAAGCTAGTCAGATTCTAGGATCCAAACACAGTATCAGATACACTAATTCAAATTCAACTGCTCTATCTGAGAACCTAATCAACAACAACGAAATCAAACCCTAAGCTAGAGAAATATCATGAGAGATTACCTTGGCCTTGGCATCTCTCTCTCACGCGCTTCCGCGTTCCGTTTCCTGTACTGGCGTACTGCTCACCTTAACATCCTAATTTATAGACTTCTTCAACTCGTAATGGGGGCCCAACATTTTATAAACCCTGTTATGTTTTCATTTCATAATAAGAATTTGAATAATACTTAGTGTGACATTTATTTAATTTTTGATTATGCTTTTATATCATCACCAACCATTAACCAAATGGTCTCATATAGTATTGGTGCAATCCATGCGTTGAAACGTGACTCTTCTCGTTCTCGTCTGCGAGTCAAACCTAACTAGAAAATAGTTACACGTGCTCAACAAACACTTTCATACTTCCACATCATTTTTTATAAAACTTGTGAAGGATGCAGATGGGCTTGTTTCATACTTAGCAAATAAGGTTAATTTGTGTAATAAACTTTCGGTTAGCAAATAAGGTTTGTTGTAATTAACTTTCTCGTTAGGTTTGACTTGCAGACGAGAAGAGTCTCGTTTTAACTCTTTAGAGCATCTTTATCCTTGCAACTCAGTATCGGTTGCTTAATAATATTTTATTAGTATTTAAGAAGTAAATTATGCCAAAAGATTTGGGTAAGCAACTTCATTATTTTGCTCCTCCATTGCAAATCTCTTATTTTTGGTTGCTTCAAGTAGTTGTTGTTGAAACCGTACGAAGCCATCTTCTGGATATCCGTCGGGCGTTACAAGCTCCACCTTACTGAATCTGACCGGAGTGAAAAGCTGAAGCTATAGAAGCGTTACCAAGATGTAGCATGTCTAATTATAACGAAGAAAGAAGAGATCTTTTTGTTTGATCTCATCATTCAAAATCTGAGAATTAATCGCTGCAGAAGAGAATCAGATTCTATACCAAAAGGAACAAGAAGAACAGAGGAGAGATGAGAAAGAGAGGGAAGAAGAACAAGAAGAACAGAGGAGAGATGAGAAAGAGAGAAGGACGCGTGTCCCTTAAGCGTCTGTCTCTTCCTTTGCTTAATTAATGCTTAATTAAGCAACGTTGTTTCTCTTAAAAGGTAATTTCCATTTATTTTTAATCACAATTAACATAAGCAACCTTGATTAGCAACCGGGATAAAGATGCTCTTACCAAACTCACAAGTGAGCAGTCACTCGGTTATATAAACGCAAACTCGTTTCCTTCTTCCACAAACATTAGCACTTTTTTTCTCTTAGTTTCATCTTTCCACCATGAGTAACAGGTCTTTCGCAGCTAGGAACCATGCTTTGGGGAAGAAAGTGGAAGAGATGTCCAACCAGTTGGGTGCCGAAGTAGCCGTGATCACCTACCGTAGGGATGGGGTCAGTTACGAACATGCTAGTCCCAGATTTGGTTTTAACGTCTGACTTTTTAGATTTTCATTTCTGACTTCAGGTTATTAAGCACTAATAAACTTGATTCAGCGATTCACGAACAAGAGATTGAAGCTCAACAATTAAGCTCATCCTAATTTCCAAAATCAGAAATCGAAATTGTATAAACCCTCAACTCACTTTCTAACGAGTACCAAGGGAAGCTAAAATCTGACACTCGTTGCATTCAGAGCACAATAATAACTCTAAGAGTCAAAACAATCTTATAATCTATAAAAATCCATAAACCAGTATGTATAATGATTTCTTAGTATAAGGTAATTATTGGATTAAAATTCAACACTGAAAAAGAAATGGAACCATTTAAAACAAGATAATTGTGATGGAGCTCTGATCAGTGTTTGTGAGTGTTTTTCAGGTGAGGACAAGTGGATAGATTAATTTTCAGACATGGTTAGAGTTATGTGTAGTTAATATGCAGCCACGTGTCGGCTAACTATCATAGCTCATGTGACAAACAATCTCCCACATCCTTTCACTCAATTAAGAGTCCGTGGTGCTTACGTCACTTTGGTTATGAATCTCATGGCTGATGATTTATTGATGTTTTCAATATGAAGAAATAGAAGCATACAAAATCCAAGTCAAGAGGATTTGTATTGGTCACTTTTGAGATTTATTATTTTACAAACACTCATGTAGTAGTAATAATAATACATACAACTGTTGTATATAGCACTTTTCTCAGACATCCCCAACAAAAAAAGGTGTTCTCAATATGGTATCAAAGACTATCAACTAAAAACCTTTTGAAACATATTGAGATTTCTTTGATCTATCTATCACTTTAGGAGGAAGCAGGAACTCACTTTCCCACAAACCCAAACCCAACAACGAAGAAGGCTGTGGACTGCAATAGAAGGTACACATAGAGATAGAGTGTGTTCTTCCCATATATGATGTCGTAGCATCCGCAGAACAACAGGTACGCTCCAAGCACTAGCTCTAGCACATGCACCCTGCAACAAATAATAGCATCCGGTTTAAGCTCAAACTCGCTTAAGGCTCAAACCAAATTCAGTATGTAACGTCTACTTTACCTATCTCTGAATCTAACATGAGGTTCATTATGTACTTGTGCAATCAGCTTCGTCTTGAGGCCATCACCTAGTTTCTCTGTCACAACCCATTCTTGTACTCTTCCTGTTTCAAACAAGCCCATCACCAGAGCCTTTGTCCTAAGCATGGACATTGCATTCTCAAACAGAACCCAAAACACCAAAAGGTAGATTGATCTGTTAACAAAACAAGACATTAAAATACAGCAAGTTATAATGAACTTTGTGTTGAAAGAGCAAGAGAGAGAGAGGAGAGACCTTGGTTTACCGACTGCTATAAAGAGAGTGATCAAAGCAGGAAGATAAAACGCAGCCCATTTCGGAACTGTGACTTCTGGAAACAGAACAGTTGCTGGCAAGATAACACAGTAGAAACAGAAGGTGAGGATGTGAGCCACGACCTTGCGCATAAAGAAGAAGCTGTACAACATATACAACTTCTTCCCTAGAGAAACATTCTCGCTTCTTATTATTTCTCCAGCCATTTTCCTGAATAGGTTGGCAGGGCCACAAGTCCATCTATGCTGCTGGCTACGGAGAGCGTTGAAGGAACAAGGTAACTCACTTTTCACCTGCAGATAACACACTCAAAAAGATCAAACAAAACCGCATAAAATCAAAGAAAAGAGAGGAATCTTCTATAACCTTGAGATCATCTATATATAGTAGTTTCCAGCCCCTGAGTGTGGCTCTTACAGCTATGTCCATGTCTTCAACTGTTGTCTGGTCATTCCATCCTCCAGACTCATTCAACGCTGAGATTCTCCACACACCAGCCGTTCCTGCAACAGTTATAGACTATAAGGAGAAGCTTAGTCAAGAAACAGAAGAATGCACAAAGTTTATACTATACCATTGAAACCAAAGAAGGCAAATGTTGAAGATCCAACTTGTTGCTCTACTGTGAAGTGGTAGCCTAGAGACATCTCTTGCAGTCTTGTCATCATGCACTGATCCGCATTCACTGTGATGATGCCATGAGATTTGTTAAAAACATCAAAAATGAGGGAAGGTGGTGTAAGGAATGTGTTTACCAAACTCCCAACGGCCTTGAACAAGTGCTAAATTGGGATTGTGAATCAAGAAAGGAACGGTACGATGGAGGAAGTCAGGATCAGGCTGGAAATCAGCATCAAAGATAGCAATATAGTCACACTGCTTCACATAGCTATGCTTCATTCCCTCTCTCAGGGCGCCAGCTTTGTATCCGTTCCTGTTATCTCTTATCTCAAAGGTTATGTTGACGCCTTCTCTTGACCATCTCTCACACTCTTGTCTCACAAGTTCCTGTTTAAGTAACTCACTTTAACACAAAACATTCATAGGTGTAAGTGTCTATAGAGGAGTTTAACAAAGGACCTTACTGGCTGAGTCTGTGGAGTCATCAAGCACTTGGATTATTATACGATTCGATGGCCATGAGATTTTGCAAGCAGCTGCAATTGATTGCTCACAAACCTACAGAAACTCCACCAAATGAGTGTTAATAAAATATCAAATTAGTATAGTTTGCTTAGGTTGTTACCTCTTTTTCATTGTACATAGGTATTTGCACAAGAACCATAGGGAAGCTTTCACTGCTACACTCAACATCATCCTCCTCCATAGCTTCCCATTTGTAAACTTTCTCTGGTTTTCTCTTGAACAACTTGACATACGCTACTACAATCCCCATGCATAGCACCTCAACGAAGTACATCACAGACATGATCAAGCATAGAGCCACCAGAAACTCGAAGACAGGCACAACTACTAAAGCTCTCGCTTGCTCCCACCAGAGGCTGATTCGGGTAACAACGACATCTTCTGATGCGGGCATGGACTTGAAGGCGTGGAAGAATGCTTTAGAGCTCCGAACTTGAGACTTCAATGAGAAGTAAGAAAATTAAAGAAAAGACCATAAATTGGCCCTCGAGTTTAATAAAAGCTTTTTAATGTTCTCGAATCAACAAACCAAATCACTTCTTGACTACTAATACACTAAATGACAAAACTGACTGGCAAGATCTGAAGCAATGCAGCGATCAAGAATGAGCAATGACGTAATGGGTTTCAATATATATAAAGAAAAGAAATCAAAAGCAGCCGTAGATGACAAGCATGATGCAACATTTGTCATAGAGTTAGAGAGAGAGAGATAACCAGAGAGAGGAGCAATGAGGAGAACTTGTCGTGAGCAATACGGTGGAAGCTTGTAAGAGGAGACATTGAACAATCTCCTGTCCTGCTCCACCAGATCGCAGCTTGCCTCTGTTTCTTTCCCCCGTCTCTGTCTTTCTCTCTGGTCTTGGGAGTCAACTGGGAATTTTCATCGGCCAAATGGACCAATTCTGTTTCTTTAAAATTATTGTTTTCTTATTATTGTATCAAATTATAGTTAGAAACTGATAACTACTTTGGCGTACTCACGTTGGAAACAGAACAAACGATGTTTGGCTACGTATCAATCAATACTATTAAAAGGGAAACAGTCTTAAAAAATCGACTTATACAAGTTGTTTGGACCTTTTCATTTAACCAATTAACTAGGATTTGACCCGCGCTTTAAAAACGCGGGTTTATTTTTCTTTTTCTTTTTTATAAATTTTGAATAAGTTTGTGAAATGAAATATTTTCATTTATTTTTTATTGTATTGTTTTATTTTTATTTTTATTTTATAAATGGGTATTTATGTTTAAAATTAAACTTGATTTTTTTTCAAAAATTTGAAGTGGTATTTTAAATTTTTTCAATCAATTTTCACTTTTATGTACTGAATTTTTGAAAGATATAATTTTTAACAGATTTAACTTGTGAATAAATTAATATTATATTCTTTTAATAATTTAAGTCTTTCATTATCAATATTAAAATATTTTCAGAAAGTTTTAATTATATTAAGAAAAAAATAATAATAATTATGTGTAAATATTTGTTAATATTAATATTAGAACTTGGCCCAAATGAAAAATGTGAACTTAGATAAATATTAAAATCAGCCCAAATAGCCCAAAACCGTGAAATTAAAGGAACAAAAAAAGTTTGGGCTTATAATTAAAAGACCCATTAATTGAAAATGATACAAAATAACAGAAATACCCTTAATGAAACCTGCAACTTCCTTATAACAGAAGGGTAGGTTTAGTAAAAAAACTAATAGGATCCTACTTTAATAGTATAGATATTTTGGTCCAGCCTAATATTTCCTAATATTTCTCTAACTATACTAACAATAGTTAATGCTTTCTAACTAATCTGTTATTTTTGAAACTAATTAATTAAATTTATATGAACATTAAAATTTACTTAACTAATCTTTACGGGTTTATGATATACTAGAATGTTAAATACTATAATTTAAGTAACTAATCTTCACAGATGTATTAAATAGTATATGCCAAATTCAGTTATTTAGTTATCATTTATGGTGGGTTCTATTAGGACTGAAATTAATTTTACTATTGTGGTTACTAATTTGATAGGATAACCTATATATTTAATATAACTAATTTAAGTATAAATAATTGAGATTCAAATAAATGTATTTGTCCTTTTTTTAACAACAAACGTAATTGTCTAATTATAAATTTTTGTACGTAGATTTTTAATGCTTTTGTTTTAATACAACCAACCGTTGGGTCAATAATTTAATTAGTTTTAAGTATATACTAGATTTTGATCCGCGCTTCGAAAGCGCGGGTATTATTTTTCACTTTTATGAAATATATTATTTGTTTGTAATTATTGAATTTATTTATTTTAATAAAAAATTATAATAAATTCGATACATAGAGTGTTTCTGGTAAACTATGTATTTATCTAGTTTTGTTTTATTCGCTCTTCAATCAATATATTTATTTGACTTGTTGTTAAAATAAATGATTATATACTTTGATCTCTGCACCTCCGCGGATGTATATTTTTTAAAATATGATGATATTTGTTTTTTATGTAATTATTAGGGTTTGGCAAAATGAATCCGAGGAACAGAACTGATACCAATCCGTAAATATAGTACCAAACCTGAACATAAATTGATTAAATATTCGAATTATTCAAAATTTTGTTAGTTAGAGAACCGAATCGGATCCGAACCAAAGTATTAGTGTACCTGAATTTATCTAAAATAGATTTATATACTTATATATTAATTGGTTTAAAATACATGAAAATATATATAGATAGTCAAAAACAAATATCTGAAATAGTTAAAGTATACTCAAATCACCAAAAATACTTAAAATAATTATTGATTTTGTATCCGAAATTTTAAATCAAACCAATTGATATGTTAAACTTAGGTATTCTGACATATGTTATTTAAATTTATAGGTAATATATTACTTTATTTATAGATTTTGAGAAATTTAAAATATATAGTGATTTAAAACTTTAAAAATAATTTAAATAGGTTATCCAAACCCAAACCAAACCCGCAAAGATCCGAATCAAACTCAAACAAAAATTTAGAAACATCCTAATAGGACTGAAATCTTTGACCTCGAAAACCCGAAACGCAAACCGATCAGAACCAAACCCGTATGGATGTCTGAAAACCCATCCTTAGTCATTATTATATATCTTATAATTTCATCATATAATTAATCGTATTTTATATGTACTATCATATAAGTAATCATATAATTAATAGTATTTAATACGTATCATCAGATAAATAATTACATATATTATATTTTAAAAATTTAATATGAAATATAAAAACCATAATTTGAGTTGGTATTTTAAATTGGGCTTTATATTGTATTTTTCTTATGTATAAGACAACATTCTTTTATAATGGACTTAATAACTTTAAGCCCATTACTTTTTTCTGTTTAATACTACTATCTTTGTTTCGAAACAAAATATTTTTTTAAAAAAGACTACAATATATGTTTCCAAACACACCAAATTTTTTTAATATTCTTATCCAAGTATCCAAACACACCGAAATTGTACTTCAGCTTTAATAAGATAGATATAAAGAAACAATATATATATATAATATATATAAAGTGTGATTTACCTCGAGGAGGAATATTTTCGTAACGATAAGATAACTGTGGGGATGATCAACACGGACGCATGTTTGCTTTTGTGGGGTTGGGGGGAAAAAGTCAAATATATTTCACTGAAAATTGCCAGATTCAATCGTAAAGTTCCCTAACGCCCAAGATATTCAAAATGTCAACGTTTCCTCATTACCTTTCTTCTTTGATAAATAGAGGATCCTAAGCTTATTAATGTTCATAAAACCATGGATATGGTTAATCTATCTCAACCAAGATATTCAAAACGTCAACTTCTTGATTGAGATAGATTAACCATATCCATGGTTTTATGGACATTAATAAGCTGGACATAAATAGGTCTTGGACTCTTGGTGAGAAGAAAAACATAAATTTAGATCATGTATCTGCATCGGTGGAATTTCTCAAATAAGTTTCTAATCCAATCAATATTAATATTTATTATTACTTATTCAATCAAGGTTTACTAAATTTACAGCTCTACCATTACAAATAAACATATGCTATTAGAATGAGAAGAGTTTGGATTTTTTTCCAAGTTTGGAGATGCTTACTCTGGATCTTGTTTCATAGAGCAAGTCCAACAATGATATTTAAAAAAAATCCTATTAAAAATTAAAAATAATCTAAAATCATGTATGTATAAAAACAATCTAAAATCATGTAGGAGAAAAAAGGAGAGTTCTATGCAAAGAGTTTTTAGATACTAATTCTACATGTGTCATTTATTTGTTGGCTTTTGTATTTAAAGAAAATTAAAAATATTAATTTTATATAAAAATTTCCTTAACTCTTAGAATTCTGGCAATTTCTCGTTGTTGATGCGGCAATTTATATCTAATTTTTAAGATATTCTTTCTCATCACTGCAGTACAAATATTTTAAGAGCTTGTCCATCAAATGTTTTTCATTGAAGTTCTTAAATTATAAATATATTAAAATAATGAAAAAGGAGTAAGATGCTTAAATAAAAACATCCAAAATAGCTTCTAATATTGAGTTGTCATATGTCAACGGTTAATTGGTTTATTTTTCTTAACATAAATAAATTTAAATTACAAAACTATACATTGACTAAATTATTATTACTTTTGAGATTAGAACCTGATTTTGAGATATTTACCGTTGATGTTGTTTTAAATATCTCACTAGATTTTGATCCGTATTTTGGAAACGCGAATTTTTTTTTAATTCTTATTTTTAAGATATAGAAAAATATTTGGTAACTATAAAATTATGTGTTTTAAAATTTTGCAATCCTAGTGTTTTCATATCTTGGAAGCGCGAATTTTTTTTTAATTCTTATTTTTATGATATAGAAAAATATTTGGTAACTATAAAATTATGTGTTTTAAAATTTTGCAATCTTAGTGTTTTCATATCCGATCTAAATCCGCGGACAAATCTCTAAATAAAATGATCCGTATATAATCAATTTTGGATTTTAGTAAAATTCCGCTAGTTGAGTATTAGTTGAGTCTTATGTTGTTTTAACTAATCACTAGATTTTGATCCGCGCTTTGGAAGCGCGGAATATTTTACGATGAAAAATTTCACTAATAACTTAACAAATATTTTGGTAATTTTTAAAGAGTGTGTATTTAAAATATTTTTGCATTTAAATCAGTGTTTTTAAATTCAACCCGATTGTGATTATACCAGTTAATCCGGAGATCTGACAATTCAATTTAGGTTTTTAAAATATTTATTTTAAAAAAATCACTAAAACCCGAGACTAACCGATTGAACTGATGGATGACCGATATGTAATCTAATTGGATTTAAATTGAAATAGTTTCATATTTTGTAGTTTTATAATCCAAATTTTAAAGTTCATTATTTTGCAATTTATGAAATTATAACGTTTCTACAAAATTTTAAAGAGAAAATGATAGATATAAAATAACTAAGATTAATTATTGTATTGTTTGGAAACATTAATAGTAGTATAAAATATATTGTTTGGAAACATTGATAGTAGTATAAAGAAATAAGTATATTGTTTGGAAACATGGATAGTAGTATAAAGAAAGGAACATTAGTGATTTAATATAAATTTAACTATAAAGTATAAATGTGTATTTAATTTAAAAACTTACAAAATAAATGTTAGGTCCAACAGAATGTTTCTGTTTTAATAAAATAGATATATATATATATCCAATTGTAACAAAATAGAAATTAAATATAATATAAATATAATACAAAATTAAAATCAATAAATATTTAAATGTTTAAAATGATGAAATTAACTTCTAAATTTGAAATAACCAAAAAGCATCAAAAATTATAATTACATGTGAACAACAAAAGTATGTATATATATAAACGATTATATTTTTATCAAACATAAATTACTAAATTGTAATAGACGTATACATTGATGCTCAAATATCTTCATCTTTTTAGTATACATCCTCTCAAATATTGATCCATTACAACAAGATAAAAAAATTAGTTTGAAGAAATATCTATATAGCTAAATTTTTGTAAAAATCGGAGAATCACATATATCCACAATTCGTTTAAACATTAATAAATATATTAGAATACTTTAAATATAACAATTTAACTCAAATTGGATTATATATTGGATCACATGTTGGTTTAACAGATAGCTGCCTCACACGTTTTAGCGGGTTTTGCAAGTTATATATGATTTTAAAATAACGAGGCTTTGCTTGCAAACTAAACTGAATTACATCATAGTGGTTACTGGTTTAACCATGGTCCCGGTTAGGGTCCATGTTTGATTTTAAAACACTAAATATAACGCTTCATTTGTAAAGTTTAAATGTAGATACACAATCAAAAATATAAATTTATATCATATAAATTTGGACTGTTACAAAATAATCCTGCGCTTTAAAAGCGCGGGTCAAAATCTAGTGAATAATTAAAATAAACATTTGTGTGCTACTTTAAGATAATTTCTTTGTAATCTTGAAAAGAAAAAAAAATCATGCTAAAAACAATCGAGAAGAAAAAATGCTACTTAAATTCTAAGATAAAGAATAAAAAACTTCTATATACAATATATAAATTTTGCTATTCACCTGCTTGTCATTTTTCTTCATTTGCATAAACAAATGTAACTTTTACGCAATTAATCAGAGAATATCTTCTGCAAGTTTCATCTTAGGAGAATGATCATCTCTCACCATACACACTTACTCTATTGGTTATGAAAAACAAGGCGAGAGAGATGTCCAAATCCTCCAACTATTGGCCTTTCATTGTAACTGTCCTAATGGGCTTTTCTTCTAATATTGTCATTTCTTTTCTTGACGGAGAAGTGAAGCAAAACAAAAAAAGGTTTGATAGGTAGTTAGGGCATTACGGGAAAGCGAAAGGGGATCGTAAAGACAAAACAGGATAAGGAAACTGTTTGGGAAACGGACGCGCGAGACCAGAGAGCAAAATGTCCAGGTAATCTTTCATGATGTTTCTCTAGCTTAGGGTTTTGTTTCGTTCTTGTTGATTTGGTTCTCAGGTAGAGCTTTTGAATCTGACTTATTTGTTCATGTACAGAACTACACGCAGCTCGGAAAAACGAAGGCTCCAGTATCTACAAGACATCCAAAGTTTGGTACGCACTCGATGTTCATTTTGAGAAAAGAAAAACAACTTTTTTTTGTAAATTATTATTCTTACAGAGTATTTCCTGTGTCTTCTTGCAGCAAGAGGAGATCAAGTTGTTACAGATTACCAATGAGTATGACTCTATCCTTTTTTTTTTTGGTTTTGTTTTGGGCACCAATGTTTTCAGTCGACAGCAGAGTTTTGACTCTATCCTTTTTCGCTATGCATTTCTTGTCCTTATGGAAACAATTATTATTTTTATCATTCCAGGAAACTGAATGGTGTTGGTTTCGATGATATGAGCTTCACCGAGCTGGCCTCACTTAGAAGTATGTTGGATGAGGGCTTCCGCATTGTGACAGAAGAAATAGAAAATGTTTGGGGCTTTTGTTTTCTCCAATTCATATTGGTTTGACTACTCTTGTTTAATAATAACCCTTCCTTCCTTCCTTTTGTTTCAGGCATACGACAAAGTAGCAGTCAAGCGGGTAAAGATATCATCTTGAGTTCAAAGTTTTAACCCTTTTGTGTGATATATCGATTTTGACCCCCTCCATTTCAGATTTTTGAGGACGATCTTATGGGGGGAAAGGACTGGATTGATAGAATAGACAAAGAAGATTTGGCCTACCAATCCCTTCTAGCGAGGAGAAGAGGAGCTTTGAGGAAGAAGGCTAGAGAATTCCGCCTCAGGTAAAAAAAAAGAAAGAGGCTAGTTGTTTTTATGATGCCTCCAATTGTTCACCTCTTCTTACACATATTCTTCTTCTGGATTCAGCCCTCCAGAAACCCAACCTTGGCGTAGCAATGACCCTGACCCTGAAAGACTGGTGAGTATATGCTCCCCCATAGTCTCACCTCAATGTCCCTCTGTCGCCTCACATTAATTGCGTTTTGTCTGTTCTTGCAGGAAACTCTAGAGATCGAGAAAGAGAGACTACGTCTTTTAAACGAGTATGTGAGAATTTTCTTTTCAACTTTTTCTTTTTCGCTGCTTCTGTCTTTTTCATTGTTGGGAGGTGCTAATTGCAGGAGAATGATTGGTAAAGAGCTTGACGGTATGAGTTACTATGAGCTGTGTGTGTTGAGCTCAGAGATATCGACTGCTGAGATAAAAGTTGGAGCGATGAAAGATATAAAACATGCTGAAGAGATGGAGAAGGCAAAACGTCCAAGCTAGGACGACGGTCAACAAGGTAAAAGAATATTATTTTATCCTCTGTCTTTTTTTCTTTTCTTTTTTTGAATTTCAAAACTATATCTGTCCTTTTTTTTTTTTTTGTCATCAACTATATCTGTCCTTTTCCCTGACTATTTCTTTTTCTTGTTCATCAAGGAACGACCAATCTCCCGAGGACAGATATGATCGTGACTTTAGAGCATTTTCATTGAGAACTCTTAAGAAGGGTTCACACATTTCCCAAAAAAAAAATATTAAAATAAGCAAATCTTGTGAACCTCTCTCTTGCAAAGTTTTTCCCGGTGAACCCTTCTCTCCTGAGATTCATCACTGTAGTATGGGCCCCACGTATCGTGGCGGCCCACGATTGGTCTATTTTTTTTTTTTTTAAAAAGAAAAATCAAAAAGAAAAATAAAAAAATTTAATAATTAAAAATTGAAAAGGTGAACCCCAAAAAGGGGTTCTCCAAAAAGAGGATGTTGTTTAATAAAAGAGTCTTGTGACTATGTACTTGGATAATTTTTATTGTTTTTTTCTGGCTCTTTGTGTTATGTCTCTCTGGTGATATGATTAAACTAAAGAATTATGGTTTTGCTAGATTCTATATAAAACCTAGGTTAGGCTCCAGTTTTCAAAGGATCAAAATGACAATACCCTAAATACTTTCGCATTATAAACACTAACTTCATTGAATTTTCGCGCAATACAATAAATATATATTCGAAGGACAAATTCACATTTTATAATATGTATTTTCTATACACCAGATAATCCATTGCTAAAACAATTGATAACATCTCCATAATGGTAATGTTTTAGATTCAAGTCTTGGTATGGTTTGTTAGAATCCAATTTTTCATATGAAAAACTATCTAAATTTATGTTAGATTGTAGTTTTCAATTGATTTAACGAAAACTAGATCTTGATTATCGTTTTTCAAGCGTGAGATATTTTATGATGAAAAAATTCATTAATAACTTAACAAATATTTTTTTTTACTTTGTAAGAATTTTGTATATTTAAAATATTTTGTATAAGTGATTTTAAATCTGACCTAGACCGACAATCAAACCGGTTAATCCGGCGATCCGACAATTCAGTTTAGATTTTTGAAAATATCTATATTTAATACTTGCAAAAATCACTAAAACTCGATACTAACTCATTGAAGGGATGGATAACCAATATATAATCCAATTTGATTTAAATTGTTCTAGTTTTATAATTTATCACCATTTAATCCAAATTTTAAAGTTCATGATTTTGATTATGATTTTGTACAAAATTTTGATATGAAATTATGAAATTGTACAAAATTTTGTTAGAGAAAATGATAGATATAAAAGAATTAAGAAATATAAATATGTCTTGATCATATTACTCTTTTTATATAGCGTAATAAGCTTTATTATAATTGTTTTGTGTAATTTATCTTATTAATAATTTGGTTCATATTATAAGCGATTTAATTTTTTTTCACAACTAATGTCAAACATTTTTATAATTGTTTTATGTAGTTTATCTTGTTAATAATTTGATTTATACTATAATCTGTTTAGATTTTTTATTTACAATTAGTGTTAAGTATTTTTCTTTAGATAACATATACTTTGAACATTTTTTATAATTATTTTATTATTATATTTATTGTACTATGTAGTTATTTTAAATGTGTAGTGTTTATATATATAATGTAATGTCTATTACTGAATTATTATGATACTTAAATAAATGATATAACCATTATTTTGGCAATGTAAATGAAATAATCCAGTCTACTTAATTTTTGCTGGTTTATATATTTTATTTTTTCAATTATTTAATTTATCTAAATAATTTTGAAAGAAATTTGCATTTTAAGATATAGAATTTTGGTTTGTATTGAATATATGATAAATATTCAAAGAACTGAAATACATATTACATATATAGAGATAAAATATTTTGGTCGAGAATAATGTAATTTCATAATTTTAGTATTCTAAAAATTTACAATAAAATGTCCTTTTAATAATTCATCTCAGAATAGTGAATAGAGCTTACAAACTTATAAATTTAAAAATTATAAGAATATATAGTTTCTAAACTATATACGTATATACACTATGATATTGAGTATGATAAATAATCAAATGAAATATGTTTAATAACATAATGTACCAGGAAATTATTAATATTATATAGGATATATATGATTATATACTAAGAAAACAATAACGATGCACTATAATAAAATATGAAGCTTAATGAAATAGGTTCAATGTTATTTATAATGTACGAGGACGTGTGTTAATAGTATATCTAAAAATCTATAGATATTTAATTAATGAATTGTTTAATTCAGTTCAACAAAATAATCTTCTAATATTGTTTTTTTTTCATTTCTTTTCTTGACGGAGAAGTGAGGAAAAAAAGAAAAAAAGAAAAAGGTTTAAGAGATAGTTAGGGCATTACGGGAAAGCTAAAGGGGATCGTAAAGACAAACCAGGATAAGGAAATTGTTTGGGAAACGGACGCGAGACCAGAGAGCAAAATGTCCAGGTAATCTCTCATGATATTTCTCTAGCTTAGGGTTTGGTTTCGTTGTTGTTGATCTGAAGTAGTTATCTATTGCTGGGTTTGGATTCTAGAATCTGATTAGCTTAGCTTAGGGTTTTGTTTCGTTCTTGTTGATTTGGTTCTCAGGTAGAGCTTTTGAATCGGACTTATTTGTTCTTGTACAGAACTACACGCAGATCTGAAAAACTAAGGCTCCAGTGTATACAAGTTATCGAAGAATTGGTAATGCACTCTATGAGAATAAAAAAGAATAAAAAAACAGAAATTTCGTATTCATTCTTACAATCTATCTTTTGTGTTCTTTGCAGCAAGACGAGATCAAGTTGTTACAGATTACCAATGAGTATGACTCTATCCTTTTTCCCTATGCATTTCTTGACCTTATGGAAACAACTATTATTATCATTCCAGGAAACTGAATGGTGTCGGTCTCGACGATATGAGCTCCACCGAGCTAGCCTCACTTAGAAGTATGTTGGATGAGGGCTTCCGCATCGTGGACAAACAAACAGATCAGGTTGGGGGGTTTTTTTTTCTTTGCACCCTCTCCAATCATCTTGGTTTGATTACCCTTGTTTATATAATAACCCTTCCTTCCTTTTGTTCCAGGCACACGAGGATTTAACAGTCAAGCAGGTAAAGATATCATCTTGAGTTCAAAAGTTTTAACCCTTTTTGTATAATATATCGATTTTAACCTCCTCCATTTCAGATTGTTGAGTACGATCTTATGGGGGGAATGGACTGGATTCGAAGACTAGAGAAAGAAGATTTGGCCTACCAATCCCTTCTAGCAGGGAGAAGAAGAGCTTTGAGGAACAAGGCTAGAGAATTCCGCCTCAGGTAAAATTAAAATAAAATTAGAGGCTAGTTGGTTTTATGATGCACCCATTGTTCACCTCTTCTTATACATATTCTTCTTCTGGATTCAGCCCTCCAGAAACCCAACCTTGGCGTAGCAATGACCCTGAAAGACTGGTGAGTATATGCCCCCCCACATATTTTCACCTCAATGTCCCTCTGTCGCCTCACATTAATTGCGTTTTGTTTGTTCTTGCAGAAGACAGACATCGACTCTCTAAAGATCGAGAAAGAGAGACTACGTGTTTTCAACCAGTATGTGAGAATTTTCTTTTAAACTTTTTTTTTTTGCTGCTTCTGTCTTTTTCATTGTTGGGAGGTGCTAATTGCAGGAGAATGATTGGTAAAGAGCTTGATGGTATGGGTTACTTGGAACTGACTGTGTTTAGCTTTGAGATATCGGGTGCTATAATGAAAGTCGAAGGGATGATGAAGATAAAACGTGCCGAAGAGATGGAAAAGACAAAACGTCCAAGGCCGACGGTCAACAAGGTAAAAAATATATATTATTTTATCAGCTCTGTTTTTTCTTTTCTGAATTGTACAACTATCTTTCCTTTTTTCCCTCACTATTTCTTTTTTTTGTTCACCAAGGAACTAATCTCCCTGGGACAGATATGATCGTGGCTTTAGGTGGCAGGTTCTTGGCTCGTGCCAACATTAAAGAGATGAAAATCGTTTTGTTTAATAAGAGAGGCTTGTGACTATGTACTTAGATAATGTTTTTTTCTGGCTCTTTGTGTTATGTCTCTCTGGTGATATGATTAAACTAAAAACTTATGGTTTTGTTAGATTCTATATAAAACCCATGTTAGGCTCCAGTTTTCAAAGGATCAGAATGTACAATACCATAAATACTTTCGCATTATAAACACTAAGGGGATGTATTGAAACTATGATTTTAAAAGGTTTTGGAGTTGTTTTAAAATCCCATGTTATTCAACTAAGGATTTCAAAAATTCTTTTCAAATCACCTGTTATTGAACATGTAATTTATAGAAAATCACTACAAACACTTGCAAATCTCCTGTTATTCAATCAATCATTTACAAAACTTATATCAAATCCACTGTTATTGAAAGATAAACATTATTTTGAAAGAAAAAGTTAAGAATGTGATTTTGGAATACTTTGTATTCATTCTAGTTAAAAATTGTCGCTCTGAAACTCCTACCTCTACATGTGTTATTTGGAGAGACTTCAAAATAAAAATAAAAAGACATATATCTAGGGATGAATAAGAAATACAAAAGACAACTGACGGCTACTTTGTATCTATGTAACCCTCGAGACGACAGTTCAAAGTATGACTTGCAGGCTTGCAGCTCTGTCTCTCTGCTCCATTGGCAGATACAAAAAAAATTCAAACCTCTGAACACTTCATCAATATGGAGATCGGCTCAACCCCCATAAAGCTTCTTCCTTTATTAGTTAACCCATACCTCTATCAATAACTTGATAGCACTCGATAAAAGGATCTGTTGAATAATGCCTATTTGTTCTCAAACCACAAAACATAAAAGTGGGAAAAAAAGTAACAAGTCAAGCTGTTATTTTGGTAAGATAAAAGTCTTTGTTAGTCTTTAAGTTGCTTGTTGCAGTAGTCTAAGTGAAAGTCAAAAAGTGTGGGCTACATATGGAGAGTACTCCTGAGTCCTAAGTCTAAGTTAATAATAAGGCTATATGGAGAACGATCGAGAGTGTTCTGTTCTCTGTATAAATATGTAATGGCCAGTGTTGTGTAATGTAAGAGTGAAAAAATCAGTTTCTCCACCACTTCACTCTAAGCTTTCAAAAGTCCAAAAATGTTTTCTCTTTTCTTGAACAAGAACACAAAACAGAGTAAATAGAGAGAGAGAGAGATAAAGATGGCCTGCAATTTCCTGCAGTTCACAACAGGTTCTCATACTTTCTGTCATGTTTGATTTGAAGGGTTGTGAAATTTCTCAGAAGAGGAATTTGATAGCGAAGTCTGTTACATGATGGAGAATAAAGCCACTCAGCTTGTTTTTGTTTAGGCTCTCAAGAACTACGTCATGAGCTTCTGCTTGAGCAGATGAGGAAACCAGATTCTTATTTGGGAATCACTGCTGAGAGTGTGAAGATGCTGAACGTGCATGTTCAGAAAGATTCATAAGGTTCTTATGTTGAGGATGAATGAAGACCAAAGGAATCGAATTGTTCTGTGATTCATGGTATAACATCTGAGATAAAATTGGAGAGATAGGAACTTGGACCCCTTTTCTTAGTAGATGAATCTCCATCTCATGTTCCATCAAGAGCTCTTCACCATGTGAAGGTAAAAAGAGACTGTAAGCGATCCAAAACTGCAGTGGAGAAGTAGATAAACAACTTATGTGCTGGAAGTGGTATGTTTGGTTATAAACCATCAATGCTTATGGAGACTTGATGGAAAAGTAGTTGAAGTAAGCGTAAGACTCGAGCCATACATGAAACCTTTTTCAGATTCCGGGAAATTTCAAAGGAATGATCAGCTTAGAGATGATCAGCTTAGAGATGATCAGACACAACAACATATTTGGTTGGGTGCAACTAAGAGAATTGCGGCTTGCCTCATCTCTGAGATTCAAGTCACAGAGGAAAATGGTAACAAAGAATGGGTGTTTCAAAGTAAAAAGTACAATGTGATAGATTCTGAGTTGGTGAATTCTCTTAGGTGCTTTGGTTATACCACTAATCTCTCAGCTGGAGTTTGTAACGAGTTCAAGCCCTACGTGTTATGGAGTATGGAGTATGGAGTAGTAATGGCTAAACATGTTCAGTGGGATCGAGGCCAAGCAATGTTTAATGAGAACACTAAACATGGTTAACATGTTTGGGTTATGAAAGAATACCTTCCGAAGGTTGAGTTGTTCACTTCCATTGTATCAGACATCAACAAAAGGCTGAATTTTGTTCACACAAAAGAAGTGTTTTGGAGAACTTCTGCGATAGCTTCTCGGGGGACGCAATACATGAAACGACCGGTGATGAAGAAGATCTCAGTTGCAGAGGAGTCAAAGTGTCATGAGGATTTTGAAGTTAGTTGTTTAGGATTTTAAGCTTTTACAAGTAACTTAAAATCTTGCAATATGAGTCATGTGATATATATGAGTTACGAGTTTACTTACATGATATATGTTGCAAAAATAATGCATTGATAGTAAGACTAGTAAGCAAATCACCAAAATAACTCTGAAATTTTTAGAAAATTGTTTATCAAATCACCTATCGATTTTGTTTTTATTTTAAAACTTTAACTAAAATCACTCAAATAACTTCAAAATTTACCTAAATCCCACCAAAATTAAAACACTCCACAACTCCTTAAAATCCACAGTCCAATACACCCCCCTAACTCCATTAGAAGGTACTTCAAGAAGTCCAAGAGCATTTCTTCCAATGGTAAATTTCTCATATTGAGGTTGTAGATCTTAAAATATAAGATTTTAATTTAGTGTAATTACTGAATTAAAATGTTTTCACGGGTTTTCATTTGAGAACTCTTTCTTAGTTTTTTTCCTATTTTTGATTATTTTTTGTATAAAATGTGAAAATATTTATTAGCTTAGTAAGTAAATACAAACTATATCAAAAATATGTCAACCACTCTCCACATCTACATCAATTTATATGCCCAAATCAACCATTCATAACTTCTTCATCCACAATTTATCTATCCACAATTATCCTTCCACATCTCATCAACCCATTTCATTTCTCAAACTCATATTATCCACTATATATTGTCCATGACATAATTTTTACATTCTAATTGATTCTTAAATTATTAATTTACGTTTATAAAATCTGAAAAGATATATCTATAACTGATCCGTCTACAAATCATCCATCTATAATTCATCCACTTAGAATTCGTTTAGCTGCCACTACTTCTTTGTCCACAAATCACTTTACCATTCACTCTCTATTCACGCATCATTTTTCCATAAAATTTTATTTATTAGTTATTGAAATATATCAAAATGGATGTCAAATGTAGAAGAAAAAAGTTACACTTGATTGCACCAAACCATATTTATTTACACATTCAAAATTTGAGAGTTTGGCACTACAAAATGGTCTCTTGATCTCGGCTAACTGGAAGCTTAAGAACATGAAAATTTTACATTCTCGCATACTTTTAACTTGTCTATTTAAACCTAGAGATACTTTGAGCATATGAGATACTTTCTGCTTGTAAATTGTCTAAAAACCCCCTCAACTTAAACAAACTACAAATATGTCGTTTGGTTACATTGAGTCTCTCTCTCGTGTTCTCTTGTTTCATGTTCACTAACATCGTCTTTCACTTTCCTTCTGCATCTAGAATTTTTTTTTTTTTCATGGCTATTGATTACTAGCCTTACCATTGCCTCCAACACATTTTAACAGTTAGTATTGATCAATTATCTTTCTATATCTCTCTCTTCTACTAAAATTGTTGTTTATGTTGATCAACAAATTCAATTATCGGATTCACGAACAAGTTTAGAACCTTTGCATCTCCATTATCTCTGTCTTTTTTATATCATCCTAGACTTGTTTATGATCTAGTAGTTCTCAGTGTTGTTAACTATGGGTTCGGTAGATCCACTGTTGTTGATGTCTGCAAAGCTCCAATCCTCTCGGGTCGTTCACTAGCAACGCATCACTTGAGGTTCTCAGACAAACTGTCGCCATTAATGTAAAGAAAACGAGGATTCAAGAAGTGAAACTGCAACTGCTAGAAAGCATCAAAAAAAATAATTTAGGAGTGTTACATGCAGAAAGCATCAAAACAAAAAATATTAAGGTAAATTTAACTGTCATCAAAGAGAACAGAGGTTTAGCAGCATTAGTTTTAATTTGATGGAAAATGTATAATCAGTGGCGGACCAAGGAAATTTTTTAATCTGGGTCATAGCTTTATGAATTATTTGAAAGTTTCAGAATCATTCTGCTCAAGCTAACCATGATGTTTTCAGAACTTTTCAACATAAGGATGAGGAATACTACTTGACAGAAGCAGAAGCTGCCATTTTTCTGCCTTGTTTAGCGGAGAATGCTAGCCATCTGATATTCATCTGTTTTCCATTGGTGTTGGCCAGTTTATTAATTATAATCCATTTCCTTTTCTCTTGTCGTTTAGAAAAAAAAAGAGAAAGGGTGCTCCATTGTCTTTATATTTAAGTCTGTCCTTGGTGCATTTGGGGCACAACATTGAAAAAGTTAGAGAAAAAATGCGTGAACTGATGAAGCAGATTATCCAGGCATATTCTGTAGCAAAGACGTATCCCTATATTTTGGAAGGTTTACATTCCAAAAACAACCTTACAAGGATAGAGTGTACTTATCTCATCGGATATCTACTGGAGACTTGTGGAACAAAGGTAGTAGCGAGACTTGAAATATTATTTGGCATCTCTCTTCTGTTTGAATTCTAATTTGTCTTCGTAGGCAGGTAAGTGGACTACTGAAGTACTTGAATATGGTTTGCAAGATTGACGGCAGAAAGAGATGGTGAACTCAGTAAAGCTGCTTTGAGTACGGACTATAAGATTCTTGGCAGGGAATAAAATTTGAGCTTTTAAGAAGTTAAAAAGTGTGTACATTTCAAAATATGCCATGTCTTACTGTGATTAGTGCTCAGTTTACATATTCTCATACTCTGCTCTTTTGGCTCGTAATATCTTTCATAAAATCTGGAAGAAAATCATGATTCTGACAAGAATGTTGGTCTTGGGTGGGGTTTACATGCCCTCGAGGGAATAACTTCTTTTGCTCTCTTTTCTCACTGTGTGGCTTGTTATTGTAGGTGATGATATCTGGCGATATGCTGGGATAATCTGCTTCATCAGAGGCCCCCACACCCAAACCCAAAACCAAGAGGTAGAAGAAGCCTTAAAAAGCTTTTAGAGCCTATAGTGGTGAGAAATTGTGCGTCAGCGTGTGGGGGAGATATTCTTTTATGAGACGTAGATGATACTTGTTTACAGTTTATTTTCATTTTGATTAACGACTCAAATGAAAACAGGGGTCTAACATGGAATTTAGACAGAATATAGCAAAACCATATCGAGTCAGTCTTTAGCTTAACCATATATATATAACCAGAGAGAGACAAAACACAAAGTCAGGAAAACAATAAAATTATCTTTCAAGTAGATAGTCTCACAAAGACTCTTTTTATTTTAAAAAAAAAAGAGAAAAAACGATTCCATCTCACTCTCTCTTAATGTCACCGAGCCAAAGAACCTGCCCACCTATAAAGTCACCATCATATCTGTCCCCGGGGAGATTGGCTCCTTGGTGAAAAAGAAGAAAAAAAATTTGTCATTTGTCAGGAGAAGAAGGAGAGATAGTTTCCCTTTAAGCAATTCAAGAATAGAAAAAAAAAACAGAGTGGAGTTGATAAAATAATATATGTTACCTTGTTGACCAGCCATGCACGTTCTATCTTCCTCGTGGCATTCATCAAACCTTGCAGTACCTCAGCTTTAAACACCAACGCTTCAAAGTAACCCATACCGTCGAGCTCTTTACCAATCATTCTCCTGCAATGAGCACCAAAACCCCAACAACAATTGAATAAGAGAGACACAGCAGAAACACTTTATTAAAAAAAAAAAAAAAAAAAAATTCTCACATACTGGTTTAAAAGACGTAGTCTCTCTTTCTCGATCTTCAAAGAGTCGATGTCTAACATCTGCAAGAACAGACAAAAGACAAATTAATGTGAGGCGACAGAGGGACATTGAGGTGAGACTATATTGGGGGCATATACTCACCAGTCTTTCAGGGTTGTAGCTATACTGCTGTTGGCTTTTTTGAGGAGGGCTGTATCCAGAAGAATAAGAAGAAGATTTCATGTTCTTAAAGCAAAATAAAATTAAAAAAGAAAAACAAATGAGCATAGCCTAAGTAGGCTACTTACCTGAGGCGGAGTTCTCTAGCCTTGTTCCTTAATTCTCTTCTTCTCTTAGCCTGAAGAGATTGGTAGGCCAGGTCATCTTTCTCTTTTTGGTTAAGCCAATCCCATCCCATAACATCGCACTCAACAACCTGAAATAATGGAGGGGGTGTGTTCAAAGTCGATATATTACACACAAAAAAAAAAAAAAGAGTTAAAACTTTGAAATCAAGATCCATGAGATCTTTACCTGCTTGACTGATAACTCCTCGAATGCCTGAAACAAAAGGAAGGAAGGGAGGAATCAAACCAAGATGATGATTGGGGGAAGGGGAAAAAAAAAAACCAAACCTTATCCGTGTGTTCTTCCAGATTGGGGATGCCCTCGTTTAACATACTTTTAAGCGAAGCCAGCTCGGTGTAGCTCAGATCGTCTAGACCCACACCATTCAGTTTCCTGGAAAAATAATAATGGTTTCAGTAAGTTCACCGCAAGAAGAAAAAAAAAAATATAGTAAGGGAAAGAAATAGTACTCGTTTGAAATCTGTAACAACTTGATCTCCTCCTGCTGCAAGAACACACAAAGACACAGATTGTAAGAATAAGAACAAAAGTTGTGTGTTTTGTTCTTTCTCATCGATCGAGGAGTGTCGTACCAAATCTTGGATAACTTGTATATACTGGAGCCTTTGTTTTACAGAGCTGCGTGTGGTTCTGTAAAAGAACAAACAAGTCAGGTGAGAGGCAAAATCAACAACGAAAGAAACAAAACCCTAAGCTAGTCAGATTCTAGGATCCAAACCCAGCGCAACAGATAACTAATTAAATTCAATTGCTCTGCCTAAGAACCAAATCAAGAACAACGAAATCAAACCCTAGAGATAGAGAGATCACCTCCTCGAGTAATAAGACATCTCTCTCTCCCTCTCGAACTCGACCTCTCGCTTCCGCTTCCGTTTCCCAATTCTCTTTTGCATAATGACCTAATTTTAGACTACTATCATAATGGGCCCATTAAACAGGCCCAATTTCTTAAGGCCCTCGAGCTTGAGAGCATTAACCGTCTCTCTCTCTCTCTCTCCCTCTCTCCCCTGTCTAAATTTACATAATAATCTCAACGCAAATACTCACAGCGACTAGTTTCTAAAGCAAAGCAAAGACCACTCTTTTCTTCTTCCCCATTTCTGTCTCTCGCCCTCTCTCAAACATGAACAACGCAGCTTTTGGTCAGTACACTCGTTTCATTACGGCTCATGTTCAACACTTGGCAGACGATCTCGGTGCAGAAACGGCTGTGATCTGCTACCGCCAGAATGGGGTGCCTTTTACGTATGGTCGACCAAGGTAACCTCACCTGACTCACTTTTTTTTTATCAAAGTTTCCATCTTTCATCTGATTTCACTTAATTTCTTATCAAAGTTTACATCTTTTTTGTTTTCCAGTTTTGTTGAGGTCATGAACCGATTTGTTAACCATCAAGCTGAAGCTGAGGCTACAATTGTCTCTCTCCACAGAGCTATTGCTTTGGTCCAGCTTGAAGGTGTCAATCAAGTGCAGAGGACTGTTCTACTCCACCGTTTGGATGTCCTCATCAATGAAGCTATTGAGAGGCTTACGACTGATGAAGCTTGAGAGGTTTCTCTTTTTTTTTTTTTTTTTTTTTTTAATAAAGTACCTATTATTAGTAAACTGCTGTTTTATTGAGACTAGTATGTTGTTTATGATTTGAGATTACTATGTTTATGAAAGGGTTAAACTTTCTTTAGAAAGCAAATCATTAGCAACAAATTAACTACTCAGAAAGCCACTAAAACTTGTGATCGGTTTCAGCTTTGTCTTTTGCACAAGGACAAAAACTTTAATTAGTCTATCAGGATCAAAATCCTACTAGAAACCCAATTAATCAGTCAAATTTAGAGAAAATCGCTTTCATTGTGTTTACAGCACCGAATAGCCACTGGGAGGTTTTATCTAGGATTCATTAATACTTGTAGTGGGAGCCTAAGTGGGCAGCTTGGTTCGATTTCCTTTAATTTGTATATGATGTTTAGTGGGTGCTATAGCTACATGCTACTGATTAAAATCAACTTCAGGAAGGCCTCTAACCACTAAGACGCGGAGTTATTTTTTGGTTGCATCACCCGTATTTAAACTATATAACTAACATATTAAAATAAATTCACGATTAATCTAAATGGAAGTTCTCACGACAAATTGAATTTCTTCCTCAGATTCCTACAAAATGGTCAAAACCTCCATGTCTAATGACCAACCATAAACAAAAACAATTCTCTGCAGTTGACTTAAATAATCAGATATACAGATCTCATTTTCACACCAAGCCGGTGTCGTGGCTCTTCCGAAAATGAACGAGCCACTACTGGTGCAGGCCATGCGCGCGGCTGCCCACCCTCATGCTCTCACCAATTCTATATATTTCTCCCTTTCTCAACTTTCTTATGATATTCTCTTTCTCAATAAACCTATGGTTTTCAAGTAAATTTTGATTTTATAATGCTGAATTTTTTTTTTTAACATTACTTTGTTGCAGAAGAATATCTAACTATATATCACTAACTACAACTTAATTAAAAATGTAATTGAACAGTTACGTTTTGTTTTTAAAAGTGTAATGAGATTTTTATTATTTTTAGTTCGAATGTAAAGTACTAAAACAACATGCACTCTCATATAACGTGGAGAACAAATTCAGTTTCAAGTTATTGTGATAAAACGCAGACGTGGGATATGTGTCCTTTGTCAAGACAAGAGTCTCTAAGATTGTCTCCAAGATGACCGGTGAGCTCTCTACATACACATTACCACCAAATATGTGTGCTCATGACTAATTATTGTTTATATTAAACCCCACAAGCAACTTTCTATTAAAACGTCATATTATATTGAAGACAGAAAATTGTTTAAAATTATATAATTTATGAATAAATTTATTTGAGTTTTTTTATTCATCTCATGTAACTTTTTCTTTTTTTTTTAGACATGCGCTTTTTATCTGACCCTAAAAAAATACTTAGAAACCAACACAAAATACATGTTTTGATCTGGGATGGAGGCAAAGTACCTATTGGATTTTTTTGGACCCACGGGTATCTGTTCAAGTTCGGGTATCCCAAGTACCCGAAATACTTTTCTGTGTGTTATGTATATTTGGGTGTTTTAGATATGTTTTCAGTATTACAAATATTTTTTAAGTTCCAGTTTCACGTTTTCGGTTATAGTTTTGGGTTTAAGATAAAATTTCAAATTTTTAAAAATAAATTTTGGGTACTCAGATAAAACTTTGGATATTTTTGGTTCATTGGGTAAAATATCGAGTAAAATTTTAGGTTTGAGTATCTGAATATTTGCAGGTATTCATTTGATTTTTGGGGGTTTTCGTGTTTCAGCTTAATTTAGATATTTTGTCCTAAATACAAAGTCAATCCGACGCGTTATATAGAAATTTACATATATTTTACAGATATTTGAATTATTGACTTGAACTGGATCCAAAAAGAATTGATTTGAACTCAAACCAATTTTTTAAAACACCTAAGTCAGGTTCAAATGTCTAGGACCCGAAGAAAATAGATTCCAAAGGAACCATTTATACCTGACCCGAAGACCCGAATGCCCAAACCTAGTTCTCTCGTTATATTTTGTGTGGTTTTAATAGGAGTTACATTTGTTGATTTAGTGAAACTTATGATTTACTTGAGAGATTTTTGGTTAATTTAATAGTTTGTAGAATTATTTTCTTTTTGTTGAAAAAAATCAAAAAAAGATTTGTAGGGTTTTAATAATTTTTAAACTTATCTTAATAACAAATTGCTATTATAAATAATTTTATAAAATAATTAAACGTAGTATATATAATTTTTATTTAACAGATGGTTTACTAAAGTGTTTATCAAATTTTTATTGTAAATATTTAGACTTATATAATGTAAAATGGCATGGTATAAATATTCTATGATATATGCTAACTCGTTTTTATAATTAATGTCTAAATATTTTAAGTATATATTGAGCATAATATATGGTGTACTCAAATGAGGAGTAATAATAGAAATCATTTAAAATATTCGAAATTGTATGGTTAGAGTAATTAATGGTAGGATAAAATAATAATAAATAGTTATATATGGATTTAAAAAATAGAGTAGATTTTTAAAATGATTCTCTTTTAATAGTATAGATAATTAGTAACTATGGTTCATGTTATATATATATATATATATATATATATATATCTTTTATATATATTATCTAGATTTCTCTCTAAAAAATATGTAATTGGTGGACAACACTAAAGTTTCTGTAAAGTTGATAATAAGTATTGCTTATGGTTCATCGTATATATCATCCAGGTAGAATGTAAAAGGGATAACTTATAACCAATCAACAATAGTAGAGTTTTATAAACATAGAACATATGTATTACTAATGTTAAGAAAATGTATTACTAATGTTTCACGGTCAAATACGTAGGAAATGTGTTACACTATACTAATCAATCATTATATAGTGGGACAAAGTAATCAGTATCATTGCAGTGTGATTTTATGTATCACCCACATAATTCACATGGTCAATATATATATACTAGATGATTACCCGCACCTTGTGCGGATTAATTTTATTTTAGTGTTATTTTGTAGTTTAAATGTAAATTATTAAATTTGATACAAATTTTGAGTAAATTATTTAATTTCAGTATTTGTATTGACCATTATGCATTAAATTCTATTCCTTTTTTATCTTTGCATTTATAAGTGTATATTTTGGATACAAAATTTATCACTACTAACAACCAATTTATGATTAGGAGAAATTTGAATTTGAAATTAAACACTTATTATAGCTGTAAATGAAACAGATCTCACCATCAATAAAATATTAGAAACAATCACGGCTAAAAAAAACATCAACAAAAATAACAATGACTAATAAGCTTATATATATTATTAACAAATTAGATTTAAGAAACTGTGAGATACAAAAAAAAACCAATAACTTATAGAACATACATCTTTATTTGTTTAGATTATACTTAAATTATTTTATATTATTCAATATTTTATCCTTGTTTTATGTTTCTTTATATTTTTACTAAGTTTCCTATTTCTTTTATAGATTATTTGTATAAGATTTAATATTTTGGTTTTAGTATATTGTTGTGATAATGTTTTGTGATTTTCAAGATCAAAAAATAATTTAATGTTCGGCAACTACAAATGAAATTTTGATTTATTTTAGTTAGGAATGTGTTTTACCCACCCATGCGGACATAATCTTTTTATCAATACTTATTAATGTATGTCTTATTAATCTAAAAACCAGCATAATAAGTTATTCTTTATGTTTTCAAATGATTAAATCGAACATCAAAGTATTTATATATGTCAAATATTTTTTATAAAAATATATACTTATTATTGTGTTATTTTTTAAAAACACTCATATCTTAGAAATAGTTTAGAAAATATCTTTGTATACATGTATTTTCTTGACTAAAAGTTAATTATAATATTTTTGCATCTTAATTTTTTAACCTTTATAATAAAAAATTATTTTTAGATAGCAACACAATATATATAAGAATTATCTATTTTAATTTTTTTTGATAATTTTATTTTATTATTTTAGAATCAATTATTTAATATTTAATATTTAATATAATTTTATATGTTAAATAAAATTTGTTTTTAATTATATATAAAATTCATTACAGTTATTGTTTAAATTAAAAAAATAGCGAATCAGTTAGAAACTAATAATAAATCAATAACCTAGCTAAAGTCAAAACCTAAAAATATATGAAAATAAGGAAAATTAAATAAATTTTAATATAACATATAATTTAATATTATTAAAACTAAATTCGTTTTTAATATTTATAAGATTTATTAAGGGTATTTTAAAATTAATAAATTAGTGATTTAGCTAAAAATAAGTAATAAATCAATGATTTTGCTAAAACCTAATAAAACATGACAAATATGCAAAATCACCTAAAATTATGGAGAACATGACAAATCAGCAAAATCACTTCATAAATAATAGTATAGATATATATATATATATATATATATATATATATATATATATATTTTGGGTTAACCTAGGTAAATGTCCTTAAATCTTAAGCATCTTGCTTTACAGTACTTTCAAATTTTATTTCTAATTAATCAGTAGAGAACAAAATTTATTTGACTGCTAACTACATATGTAAGTGGAAATCGCAGAGTCTACTATGATGTTCACCTTCTTTGTTGTTAGGGTAATATATACGAGCTTGATCCGGTTTACGGAATCTTTGTTTTGCCCACGGAGATAGCTTCCGACGTCAAGTAGACAGACTGGTGTGATGTCAAGTCTGCAGATAGAACCTGAATCCCAAAATCAACTTTTGAATTCTACAATGAATGCTGAAAGGGTTTTATTTGCTACTGTTCCTGGGGCTGGTGGATTTGATGCCATATTTTGAAATTACTTTAGTGGATTCTGGAAGCAAACTGGTACATGCATGGAGTTCACACAATGTTCTGGCCTTGTTGGTGAAAGAGGATCCACACGGCGTTTGCTTAGAAAGTGGTTATCCACGCACCTCAGGTAGAACTTCAGCTGTTTCATCAATTCATATTAAGTAAGCAACATTATTTGGCAGTGACCAATGAATTAGGCTCATCACCAAGGCTAGTTGAGTATACTACTTTTCATATTGAGTAAGCAACATTGTTAGGCAGTATCCAATTCGATTATGTTTCGGTTTCTACAACCGAACAAGTACTCTCTCCGTTTTATTTTAAGTGTCATTGTGGATTTTAAAGTTTGTTTTATTATTAAATATAGATTTATATTTGATAATTTTTATTTTTATTCTTATTTTTATCTTATTAATTAAAAATCAAATAGAATAATGTATATGTTAAAAGCATAGTAAAAATATTAATGTTTTTTAATATGTGTGAAAAAAAAAATTGAAACGGATTGGGTATAAACTAGAGCTCTTTATGACCTTGTCAATTAAAGAGTCTAGCATGAAAAAGCTCTTGCAGAATTTTAATTGACTTTTTCCATATGGTAGTTGCATAATTGTCAATCACATTCATGTCTTTTATTTTCTTTTTGACAACTTCACATTCATGTCTTTTATGTGACAGTTTTTTTAATATATAGATGTCGGTCTACACAATATATATTCATTAAAAATAAAGTCAAAGTCCAATTAAGAAAAAAAATGAATAGTCAAATAGGATACTTAAACCAATTTAGCGTGGATAACGAACTCAAATCATATGAATCAAAACTAAAACACATGTTTTATTCTTTTTTTTTTGACTTAACACATGTTTTATTCATACAAAGTGAAATTGTAAAAATGACAAAAAAAAAAAAAGAGTGAAATTGTAATTTTTTCTCAATTTCTTAATCTAGATATTTTTATCTATTTTAACTGTTCAATGTCAAGATGGTCCAACCCGGTTTCACCTATATTGAAATATTGGGATATGGTTTAAATCTAGTAAGTTAAATATATGAAAATAATAATAAGTTAAAGAATGTTATAGTCCAACTATAGTTTTTTGTAAGTAGATTTAGTGTTTCTATTTTAATAGTATAGATTAAAATTTATTTGGTTAACTATTAAACTAAAGGCAAAAAATAATTTGGAAAACGATCATAAATTTTTAGCCGAGTTTTGATAATAAAAATTTTAAATATTAATATTAATTTTTTAAAAATGATGATATGTATATTTTAACAAATTGAATGTGTTTGTAGATAAAATTATATAATTAGAAACTAATCAAAATATAATCTGTAGTAATTACATCTATAGACTACCAAACTGTTTAAATGTGTTTAGATACAATTTTTGTGTAGATGAAACTTGTGTCATCATCATGTACATTCTAGTAGATAGTATAAGATTTGGTTTTAGTTACATTTATAGACTACTGAACTGTTGGCACTATCTCATAATAATAGAAACATTAATATTATGTTTCTTATACATTCTTATTTTCTTATAAACTAAAAGCTAATCATCTATAATCCGTACGAATTGAATCATAAACGGTAAAAGTTCTATGTTAATATATATTTATGAACAAATATCTATGTTATATTTTGTCGGTTTAATCACCTCATTGTAACAATAATCCCTTTGTGTCTCTTTGGTATAATTTCCAGATATTATTCTCGTCTCTTTTAATCTCCGTGAGCTAGAAATATTCCTTAAAAGACTTTTATTTTCTTTTTATTTTTTTGCTAAATGGTAAATGTCATACTATGAATGATGATTTGGTTACAAGAAACTTGCAGCCACAGCCTGCTTTGACCTAGGTGCTGCTCGTTTGCTCATTCACGACCAAGAGGTATGTTCAACACTTTTCTGACAAATGCTCTTTAAAACACTTTTCAAACCCCGCCCCTCAAACCATAAGCCAAACCCTCTCTTTCTCATATGCAAACACACGACGAGATGGAGGTATGTTCAACAGTCACGACCAAGAAGCTCTCAACTCTCAAGCCTTGCGAAACTAATCCTCTTAACCATCCAGAAGGTCCCAGACGCCTCACGTCACAAACTCCTCGCTACTCTCGACCCACACGGCCACCACTCGCAAAACATGGCAAGACCCTTACGAAAGTCTCTGAACGACGCTGTATCAACTTCCCACTCCCGCATCACGTGCCGTCCCTCTGACCACGACTATGAGCGATCCTCCTTCATCTCGCCAGTCTCCATCCAGCTTAACTACGAGTTCAGCTGCAGCAGCACCCCAACCGAGACGTTCCTACGCCTCAACCACCACCGGCTGCCACCACGTCAGTAACGGACGACGCAAAACCGCTTATCAAGAAACGCCAACGCCACGCGTATATCAACTGCAAGGCGCTCCCCAGGTTCTGACACGTGGCAGCGGCCGTGTTTCCTGACGTAGCTAGCAGCACGGGAACCATGGATAGCTGCCACGTAGATAGAGCCGCGGAGTTATACAGAGGCTTCATAGACAGCTGAGGTTGCAGATATGGATGATGGCTCAGGGGGTTTAGAACATTTGATTTATCAGCGTCACTTTCATTACACCAAATCCTTTATATTGTATCAGTTAAAAAACAAAATATATAATAGGTAAACAAAATATATAATAGGTAACTTTCGTAATTAGTTTTACGTTTTTCTTTCCTTTTTTTTTTTGAAAGTAATTCATTTTTTGCTATGCTTTCAGTTAAACATTATTTTATTTGATTTTGTTAATTAATAAGAATGAAAATGAAAATATCTTCTTCTTTTTTTTTGCTAAAATTTGAATACAATTTTTACCTTAAGATTAAAATTGAAAACCATCTTGTCTTTCTTTTTTCTTTTGTTTAATCCATGATCGTCTTTAGGATCTGCTTGGATGAAATGGTAGGAAAATCAATCTTCGTGATAGCTCTTTGTGTATATAGTGGCGCATGTATACACAAATAAATATCTTTACCTATGTTCATGAAATATTTAAACTATGATCATATATGACCTAATATGACTGTCAACGTTATTACATAAATGACTTGCATCTAATGACTGTTAACGTTAAAAGTTACTAACAACGTTCCAATCACTGTCTTAAAACATGAGATGATTTGTTACTGATCAATTGACGTTTTTTGGGGCGATCTAACACATACCGACATACGTACGCTATAGAGATAAGGAGTACCTTAGCGATAAAGATTAAAGATACCTATTTATGTTGCAATTATCCTTAGTACTAATCTCCTAAGGGTTAGGATCTCCTGGTTGTATATAAACACTATCACGTACATGAATATACTGAACATTATACTTTCTATTTTATGTTATCAGAGCAGCAACAACAACATGTTTCTCAGAATTTCTCTGGAAATAGAGGACGCGGTGAACGATCCTCGAACTCAAATGGACGTGGTTGAAAAGATGATGGCTCGGGAGGTTTAGAACATTGATTTATCAGTTCATTTATCAGCATCACTTTCATTACACCAAATCCTGTATATCATCAAAATATATAATAGGTAAACAAAATATATAATATGTAACTTTCGTAATTAGTTTTACGTTTTTCATTCCTTTTTTCTGAAAATAATTCATATTTTTACTATGCTTTCAATTAATACATTATTTTATTTGATTTTGTTAATTAATAAGAAATCGGAAGTAAGAAGTAAGAAGAAATGAAGATAGAGCATTTCCATTTCCAATCAAACCATATCAGAAATATTGATCATCCTCTTTAATAATTTCGTCTCCTTTTCCTGCAAACACACACACACATGATAACTCAAAATCAAAGAAGATTGCAGCGTTGGATAAAAACAGTTATAAATATTATATCTTACAAGCATCTGATCAGATAAATGTTGAACCTTTGATAGAAGTGCAAAGTAATTAGTAGCGTAAATATACTTCTGAGATTTTTTTTTTTTTTTTGAAATTCTTTTTTTTCAAAAAAAAAAAATACTTCTGAGAAATAAAGAACGTGATTTTGGAGTTGGAAGTATCGAAATATATATTCTCATGCATTGACTGCTTCAACTCTCTGGAAAGATATTTATGATTTATATATATGCAACCTCAAACCATACTGTCGGTCAAATATTTTGATAATGCTTAACTAGGAGTTGTTTAATTAGTGTGTAAATGAATTTTCTTCATTTTATCGTTTTTTTGTCAATCCATTTTAACAGTTTTCATAAAGTTTTCAAGCAATCCGAGAAATCATGATGATATCTACTGAAGTAACAATCAAGTTACAACTGGACATATATTTTTTTTAAATCAACCTTGCAAGTAAATCTCATCCACCGGGTCTGAATCAAAGCCTCGAAGCTCAAAACAAGAAATATTAAATTTTAAGAAACAATGATTTATAAACGAAGATCAAGTTGGTTGCTCAAAAAAAAATCAAGTTGAGGATGATTTCACCCTTGATTCCACCCCCAATACTTATCATCATGTCACTGTATTACCATTATCTTTCTTAGTATACCATACAAAATTCTCATCAACACCAAAATTATCTCTAATTTCTCTCATCTATCTATTACTATAAAGAAAGGATGTTTCTCTCCTGGTGACACGTCAGCGTCCAGGTCAGAAATTCGGTTGTCCAGCATCTGACACGTGTCCAATTCTGTAGACGCACCGTATCAATTACTCCGTGTTATCGAGGGCTTCGTCTGCGTGTCTTGCGATTGGGCTTTGTGCGGTTGGGCGTGTTATTCGGCCCGGATACCTCTAACCCTAGAACGTCGGAAGGAAGAAACGAGATTCGTCATTCCCCTTCTCACGGTGGCGAGGCGGTGACGTTTACGCTGCTTCTTCCCACAGCCTAAAACGGTTTATGTTATCGTCTTAACTCCCATTGATTCCTCTCCCACGATCTGTTTTCAAAGCTTTTTGGATCTGAGAGTTCAGTATAAATATATGTTAAAATTCTTCTCCTCGAACAGATCTTCGTTTCCTTTTTTTTTGAACTCTGAAAATGTTGTACTTTTGTGTAATTCGTTTCTTTTTTATAATAGATTTTCCAGTTATTTTTACTCTTTGTGTAGTGTTTTAGCAGAAGATAAATCTTTAAAAGGTGGATTCAGTTCCATGCGTGGTAGTTGTATTTTTACTGTGTTGTTGATTAGTTTATTTTACTCTTGGCTGGTGCTGGGAAGACGCTCTCGGCGAAAGCTATTGCCGGGGAAGCTGGTGTGCCTTTCTTCTCCGTCTCCGGATCTGAGTTTATTGAGATGTTTGTCGGTGTTGGTGCCTCGAGGGTCCGTGATCTTTTTTTTTTCAGAAGGCCAAGGAGAACGCGCCTTGCATTGTCTTTGTAGATGAGATTGATGTTGTTGGTAGGCAAAGAGGAACATGAATTGGTGGAGGTAATGATGAAAGAGAGCAGACTTTGAATCAGCTGCTAACTGAGATGGATGGGTTTGAAGGTAACACTGGTATATTATCATTGGTGCTGCAACCAATAGAGCAGACATCTTGACTCTGCTTTTGCTGAGGCCGGGACGGTTTGACCGACAAGTACTATCTGATTCATGCAACATTGATATTATATTTTCTTTTAGTAAAAGCTGGTGCTAAGCTATGAGTTTGTGATGCAGGTAAGTGTTGACGTTCCAGACATCAAGGGGATAACAGATATTCTCAAGGTTCATGCTGGTATTAAGAAGTTTGAAAATGACGTCTCACTTGAAGTGATAGCAATGAGAACACCTGGATTTAGTGGAGCAGATATTGCTAATCTGTTGAATGAGGCTACCATATTGGCTGGACGACGTGCCAAGACAGTGATATCATCGAAAGAGATTGATGACTCCGTTGACACTTTTTTAATGTGTACGTAAGTTTGTAGTAATCAGTGATTAACACTTTTATGCTTGGACGCTTCACGGAAAGATGCTTGGGTCAACTAGAGTGGTTACTCTTCTAGCGTTCAATCCAAAATAAATGTCCAATGTGAAAAGTCACTGCAGATGGTCGTTTTATGAATGAATAAAGTCATCCATTAAACATAGAAATCCAGTATATATGTTAGCTCTTTAACTTGGGATTGATAGGAAAGATGCTTGGGTCAACTAGAGTGGTTTTTCTTCTAGCGTTATTCTTCTGCTACCTCTGAACCGATTTTAACTTACTGATCTCATCAGTTTCATTGCAGGAACAGCAGCCAATGTGTTATTGAACACTTTTAATCTTTTATGCTTCGACGAAGACATTGTTTTCTAAAAATACAAATTCTGATTTTTTGAGACTCTTGATTCTGTTTTGATTTTAAATTTAGTTAACAGAACTGTCTTCTCTTAGAGTTTTGCATTTCCGGTTCTGATGGAACCATCATAGTAAAACTTACACAAAAGCCCAATTATTGGTTACAAATACAGAGCCTCTAATATGTATTTACTATGTTTCAGTGGTTAAATATTTTCATGGAATATATCGTACTACTTTATTCACCCATAAAACAAAATAAATATATTCCAAATAAATCAACGCAACTGCTGCATGACATAACCTCATAAAATCTATAATCCAGTCAGCATAAATTATTCTAACATTATTAGTAACGCAAATAATTATTGTAAACGATATATTTTTTTTTCTAAAACATTCAATAAAACTATATTTTCCATATGTTTTTGTAGTCATTTTGATTATGTTATCAATATTTAAATTTCAACTACTAAATTTTAATCGGAAATATATCAGTTATCAGTTTATAATCAGTTTTAAAGTTCCAAATATAAAATATACGGAAAAAAAATTAAAACCCCTAAGATTATTTCTGACATTTTACTCTTACATTAAAATTATCAACTCATTGCCATGATACATCTTTTTCACCAAAAATGCATCGTTAATCAGTTTATATCAAATTAAAGCTATCCAACATGTTGATATCCAACATGTTGATAACTGTCCTAATAAGAATTTTCCCACCTCTATATTTTACTAATCTATATTTACAAATTCTTTCTTTCCTCGCAATTTTATTTATATTCATCCAATTCTAGAAAATTACAAAACGATGTAATACCACAACCAACTCTCAACTATAATTAGCGCATCAATTACTTAAAGGAAAATCATCTAATCTTCTAGATAGTATGGTTTATTTAGTCTTTACAAACAATAATGTCGACAAAATTTAACAGCAAATCTATATTTTAGAATAATAATAGATAAGTAGTACATGGTCTATGGATGGGTATGCATGGAACTATACAAAATCGGGCGTTTACTCGGTAAAATCAGGATACAATCAACTACAGAAGATAAAAATGAGGGCTACCGAAGATCAGACTTTACAACCAAGTATCACTGGTTTACAGAGCCACGTGTGGAGTATCCCAGCCCCCGGAAAGATGAAACACTTTATGTGGCAAGCTTTGACAGGATGCATTGCGACGACCGAGAGACTTGCCTATAGACACCTGAGCACCGATAGGAGCTGTCCTAGATGCGGTGACTCTGAGGAAACCATAAACCATCTGCTTTTTGAATGCCCCCCTGCCCTTCAGGTGTGGGCTTTATCGGACTATCCGTCCCTTCCGGGTTACTTCCCGAGTACCTCTGTTTACCAAAACATGAACCTCCTCTTTTCGAGGAAGAGAAACGTGGCCTATATGGAACCACTAATTGAGACTTTCCCATGGATCTTATGGTACATTTGGAAAGCTCGCAATGATAAAGTGTTCAATGGGAAGGATACTTCACCGGTTGACACCCTGCAGTTAGCTTCCATTGAAGCTGAATGCTGGCGAAAAGCGAATTTACCTGAAGATGGAGAGGAGGAGGAACCACAACCTGCCCTGCTGCAAAGCTCGACTCTCCCGGTAGAACCACAACGCCCGACCTGCCAAATCGATGCCTCATGGATTGATGATAGCATGGTTAGTGGTCTAGGGTGGATCTATAAGGATCAAATGGGAGTTGAGAGATTTGGACTACAAGGATGTCGAAAGAGCTTATCAGCCCTACACGCAGAGATGGAAGGACTCATTTGGGCTTTATCTTGTTTACGACAGCTACGGTGCACATCGATCCATATGGAGACAGATTGCTCCGATCTGGTGGATATGGTGGCCAACCCTACCGATTGGCCGGCTTTTGCCTCCAAACTAGCCTCGCTCCGCCTTCTACGAGCCGGTTTTTTGGAGTTTAGCATTGCCCGTATTCCCAGGATTAGTAATGTGCGTGCAGATTCTCTGGCCAAGGAAGCTAGGAATAGCGGTTCTCTGTTTTCCCACATAGATCAGACCCAGCCGGACAGAGCGTCTCTTCGGAACGACTCATGCCCGCCTACCACTTGATCTTAAAGATGGGCGCCGACAAAAAAAAAAAAAAAAAAGATTAAATATTATATCTAACTATTTAAATTATTTTCTAATTTACATCCCGCCCGTAGGGCGGGCCAATCCTATCCTAGTATATACATAATACAAAAGATAAATTAAGAGAACAAAATGAACATTTGAGATCAATAGAAAAGAAAGTCTTCTCGACCTCGGCCTGAATTCTTTATGTTTCTTTCTAACAGTCTTGCTCTTGCTTCTAAACAAAAATCAAACCCAGTATTGTTCCATACGTACTTATAATATATACATCATAAACATATTTATGATAAATTACATCATATACACATTCATATGAACAGAAATATCAAACATAAAATAGTAATTTGTATGATTGTTCTATGATAATGTCCAAACTTTTATAATCAAATTGGCCATCATTTCAGCGTAACTAAAAAAATCTATATTCAAATAATAACCAATACGGATATTACCCTTTAGAATCAATTATTATTATTTATTAAACAATTTCCCAAATAAGAAAATTAAAATAATCCACACAGTATACATAATTAAATAAAATAACATGACTTTAAAATAAAAACAATATAAATCATACAAAATATCAATACTTATGCATATAAATCATCTTTCATCTGTTGTCAAGGCTAGATCCATGCAATTCTGGACGGCCAGGAATGCTTTTTGATTTCTCTGGTCATCAATTAAGATTTTCTAAAAGAAAAAATTATTATTATATACATCTCTTACAAACATAAACCTAAAATATAAACCAGAAAATTATACAAAAAATAAAAATTTTGATCTCAAATAAAGTATATCAGATCCGTAGGACTAGTAGTATACCCTAGTATATAAAATGTTGTTAATCCAGTAAGCGAAATGTGAGTCATAGGCTCAAAAACTAAATAATCGTAATGTCATTAATGAAAGTTAATGTTTATTTGAAAAATCAGGATATTTTAGATAAAAATAAATAAATTTTACACTAGAAGGAAAAAAATAAGAATGATCATGTTTAATTAGTATAGATATAAAATTTTAAAACAAACATTTATGTGCTGTTTTAAGATATTTCTTTGTAATCTGATTAAAAAAACAAAAAATCATGCCAAAACAATTGAGAAAAAAAAACAGATACATGAGTCAAAGACGGAATCCATGTGTTCTTGAGCTAACTACCATAAACTTTATGCATGTGTACGAGGAGCTCACTTTATGGTTAGAATCTCATGATGACAGAGTCAAAAAACGCAAGATGGGAATGAAATAATGTGTTCATTTTTAATATCTTGGTATAAAAAAGTTTGGAGCTTTTTACAAAAAAGAAAGAAAAGAAAAAGTCTGGAGCTCTAGTTATCTCATTGTTTATTTAGGGAGAATTGAAAAAAAAAAAACACTTTAAATTTTTATTTGTCCATTTAGGACTTCTCATATTTTGACAATTCTGGACATATTTTACTCCTCGTTCATGGGAAAATAGTAAATTTAACTTTCAAAATATAAAAAAATATAAAAACTATAGGAAACATAAGTATGACAATTGTATGTTTAATTTTTTTTTAGAAAATGTGAAATCATATTTTATTTTGTTTTCTAACCGTAATATGAAAACTATTGGAAACATAAGTATGGCAAATTATATGTTCAATTTTTTTTTTTAGAAAATGTGGAATTGTATTTTATTTTGTTTTCTAGCTACGGTTATAATACTCATTCTGGTAATCTACTTAGTTTAGAAATCGGATACTAAATTTTACACATAGATCTATCCAGGGTATGTAACGTAAACTAAAGTTTCTTGTATTTTATATTTTAGATATAGTTTATTACGTTACAGTCTAGCAAAATATCTTCAGTTTTTCCAGAAGATAACAACATATATCTTCAACTCTATGGTATACCTTACGTATTTTTTATGTCATAACATATTATGTCTTTTACCTTATGTGATGCTTAAGAAAGAATAGGTTTCACACCTACTCTATTGTGTTTTGGGTGAAGTCGAATATGTATTCTAGAAAAATCTGAAGAATATGGAAGTTTCCATAGAGATTTTCTAAATCTATCCTAAATATGGAAACTTCCAACTTCTAGAAGTTTCTTACCAACAAAATCCCATTCAAAGGAAAGAACAACTCTTTGTTGCTTATGCTGCCAGTAAAGTATGTAAGCAAGCAACGCTTTTAAAGCTCATGCTTGAACATGGATAGAAACCAAGTCTGGATAATCTTCCGCCGGGAGTTAGTACTCTCCTTGAAGCATGCTGGGCAGCTGGTCTCTTAAAGCTCGTCCATAGTTAGTGTCACTAGAAAAATTGCTTAGAAGCTAATGCTCAGATGATGATGCCGAGGATCTGGCAATTAGTTTGGTCCAAGAACGTGTTGTCTATGACTCTCCCAAGCTGAAGATGAAGACTACTACTAAGAAGAAGAAGAATAAAGTGATGAATATGATGGCTCCGTTTCTCAAGAGCTTCAGAGATTGTATTTCTAAGTGAGAAAAAAATAGAAGAAGAGAGTGTTCCTTTTCGTATAACAGTCTGCTGACCATTACAATTTTGCAACTTTTAACAAAAATAAACAACACAAAGTATATACCAATTTGTATTATCATCATCGATTCACGTGTCATAAAACTATCAAAAGTGATAGATAAAAGTTTATTTGGATTCGTTGAAAAGTTTTTACCGTTACAAAACCTGAAACAAAAGGACCACTGATCTTAAGCTGGTGTTACGTAAGAGACCACGGCGGTGATGTCATCAAACTTTCCTCTGTAAAACCTGTAGCCAGCCTCCTGAGCCGTGTCTGCGAAAAGATTGCCGTTTTCTGTCCAGTGCTCTCGCACGTACCAAATCCGCAATCTTCTGAGCCGTGTCTTTCGGGTTCAGTCCAGCTCTAAACGAGCTAACCACCACTCCTGTGATGTCTTTGTTATATAGAGTATCATACACACCTACCGTTCCCGCCACAATCACATCTCCAGCCTCCACATCAATCATGAAAAACTGATTCAAAATACTCACTAGTTAAGAGCTTTAGAGTGGTTTGTTCAAATAATGTTTGGCTTTAAGTTAGCTTTTCCAGGCTTATTAAGAGTTCAGGAGAACTAACATAAAACACCTATTTGCTTCTTCATTGTCAACTTGATTCAGTTTCGTTTTCTTTTCCATTTGTTTCATATATGTTAATCAAATACCAGGATATGATCGTTTGGTTAATAAAGATTACATGACATATTACTCAAGTCCAAAAGGTTATTATGAATAAGCTCTTTTTATTATAAATCCAAACCAGACCAAACATAGATGAAAGACAAAAGATACAAGAGACCAAAGCCGACACCACAACACTCCAAACGCCAATAAATCCCATCAGAAGGGGCAGAGCAGAGGCGACACGGAACAGACCAGCACACAGCGACAAGATAAAGACCAACAGCTGAAACAAAGCACAAACGCAGGAGAGCGTAGCGCAGCAGCATACACCACCACAACCACTCTAGAAAGCCGAATCTCAGAGAGCTGAAGAACAATAAGGACAATGAAGAATGGCCATAAACCTGACAAAGAGGACCTCCAGTCTTACACGCAGACACAGCAATCAAGCCAAAGCCACCTACAAACTCAGGACAAGACACCTCCTCGCATGAGAAGACCATAAAGCCAAAACCATCGCGACTTCTTGAAGCCTCACAAAGCCACAAGGACAGAGGAGACCAAATAGTAGATTCCGTCACAGCAATCTTCGATCCGAGAGCCAAGCTTCCAAACAAACACAGCGCTGAACCAAAGAACCCATAACTAGAGCGACCGAAATAGATAAGCCAGTGCCAACAACAATACAAGGTCAAACCGAAACCAAAGCCCAAGTAGCACAAACGCCGGAGATGACTAGCATCCCGTAGCTTCAATACCAACACGGACCTTAACTACAACAGAACACCACTTCCATCAGCCTAAGATCCACATGGCACCACAAGGAGAAACACCACCTTATCGACAAACCCGCTACTGAAGCACGACAACCAGAGAACACTAACAAGAGGTTCATCCAAGGCCAAAGCCAGATCTTGCAGAAACTACGAACCTGAGCTTCTCCCATTACCATGAGAGGAGCAGGAGAGAAACAGTTTAGAGGAGATTAGCATCATCCTCACAAGCGTCATCGGTCAGAAGGAGAAGTAGAAAGAAAGGGGGAACTAAGATCCAAAACAAGAGGAGAGACCAAGACCTCTCCACCTCCAAAACGCTAACAGAGACTAATATATGACCAAGGAGTCATTTTTCGACGGCGGTGAGAAGCATGGATCGCCGGGAAGGAAGATCGGAGCAAAAGGGAGCGGCGGCTAGGTCAGAGTACTGTTACAGAGCGTTTTCTAATTAGTCATTTAAGTATTATCTTTCTTGGTGTTTTCCTTCTATTTTTATTTTATTGTAATATTAAATTAATTACGAAAATTGTTTTTTTATAATTCAGATTTAATTGGTTAATTTAGGAGTATTATGGTATAAACAGAAATATAAATCTTATTTCCCTAAATAATCTTCTAAAAGTTTTATTGTGACAAAGTCAAGTTAAGTGACTCTTTTTTCCAATTTTCTCTTTAATTTATGTATAGTCCAATTTGAAAAGGAAATGATTTCGTTAAGTGGAAAATGATACTGGTTTTAATTGTTGACAAAAAAAGATACTGATTTTAATTTCCTGAGAGAAACATGGTCTCTTTAGTTGATTTTTTTGGGGTGTAACGAAACAAATGAATCTAAGAGAATTACTTTCCACTTTCGAATATAAATTTCGTCGACTGATGATGACAATTTTAAGATAATAGAATTGTAGATCGAACATTTAATAGAGTTAAATAAATATATAAACATTAAGATTAGAGCTACAAACAACAGTCACGATAACATTAGAGCTACAAACAACAGTCACGATAAGATTAGAGCTACAAACAACAGTCACGACACTCATCTTGCTATCAAACAAGATGGATACATTATTCCTTAAATATATAAACTACAAACCTCAAGCTTGATTATTATCAAGGTTATTAGCAATTCTGTTACGGAGTCCATTCAGACGGACGATGAGAGCTCTCAGCTGACTATGAGTCAGACCTGCCAAATCAATTGCTTCCAATGCCTGATTAAGAGCCTCAACGTTGTTACCAAGGTTAGCATCTGCTTCGAATCTTTCCACCACAGCCCTTAGGCTGACACATGAAAAAAGGGGTTAGAACCCTAAATATTTTTTTCTCAAATTAGAACCTACAAATACAGGACTGAATCTGATCTATACCTTGGATCTCCTTGAAAAACAGGAGGAAGAGTTTCGTGAGGGTAGCAAATGACCGCGACCTGACCATTGCATTCTTGCACAATTTGTTTAGCTTTCTTTTCAATAAGTTTCACTGCCTTCAAAGACTCACGGTGGAGAGCACCCAAGTTTTGGTCTGCATTCATGACTCGGTAGAGAGATAATTTGGGGGCAAGAATGGAGAAGAAAAAGAATCACTTTGACTGACCGAAGAAGAATTGAGAAGCCATATATTGACAATCAATTATTGGAGCTTGGGCGGGTCCACGCGGTAAGACAATAGAGTATGAGTAACGATGGACAAACATAATCAAGTAAAGTAGTAACTTTAGTGAATTATAAAAAAATGAAAAAAGATCAGTACTGTATATTGAAAATATTTGATTGCCTTTCGTTATGGGTTTTGTATCCATATATGCATAAAAGATATAACTATCTTGAATGTCATAACAATTGGAACACTTTCATACGCTATCAAAATGCAAAGGTGAGAAAATTAAAACATGTGTTGGTAATGTACATTTGTATAAATCTTCTTCGGGTAATCCTAAAACTAATTTTAGTCAAGGGACAACAACAAAATATGTGTTATTTGTATATAATAAGAAATATATTTTTAAAAAAGACTATTTTTTTATGCTTTCTACATATTCTACTGCACATCACAAAACATTACCTTGAAAATGAATTTATTGCCGGCTCAAGAAACATTAAATCTTTTGGTTAATTTACTTACGATTTAACCTAGAATTGAAGAAGATTAATTTCATCTACGCACTTAAGTTTTCTTTTCTTTTTTTTCCGAAAGATAACACTTTAGTTAAAGAGCTTCTCCGACTTTGTACTATAACCTTGGTTGAATTACATCTAATCATTTTATCCTAGAATTCGAGCCTTAGTGAGGAGGAGTTAACTTTTTCCAGTTTATTTAATACTAATATTATCATTGTCTAAGTCGTTTGTTTTAATATATTTAATTTGATCTTTAGGTTATTTCTATGAGTGTTTGTTTACGTAACTATAATTCAAGATATAAAACATAGGTGAAAATAAGAAAGTGGTATTGAAAATGAAAAAGCAGCAGACAGGGGCTAGTGATCTTCATGCATGTTGGTTTGCTCCCATTTAGTTTCATGTCCTCTTCTTTTTTCTTGTTTTCAAATTTGTTTACAGCAATTTCCAATGTATTAAGCCTAAATTTGAAAACCTTCTAACTTCAATAGTTTACGATGCAGAGGTGTGGGGGTTGCTATAGTTAGAGACTTAGAGTAAAGGGCTGGATGGTTCTGCCTACGTGTGAAATGTTTGATGAAGCAGTTACAAGAAAGTAAATGCTTTCCTTCATCACAATTCTTCGGTTGAAGATGTGAAATGGTCAAAGCAAATACTGACGTTGCTTTCTTGTGGATATGAGTGGACGTCAAAGCAAAGATTGTATTTAATGTTGAAGGAAGGGTAGATATCCACGCTTTGGAATACAATTATTGGAGTTGTAGTTCCCAGCCGGACTTGATAGCATATGTACCAAAACATTTGTATGGGGGTCCCTGTTTTTCCTTAAAGTCATTTACTTACATACATATATATATATATTCATATAATTATATATAAAAATGTAAGACAAAAGATTCAAAGTTGAAAAAAATATTTTATATATATTTAATAGATTTTTGTTATTATGATGAATAAATAAATAATAAGCCATTGAAATTAATCATGAAAAATTGTTTAAAATATCATAAAGTGTATTTTTAATATTAAGCTTTTGGTGTAAATGTTAAATATGCTTTACTATTTAGGGAGTGTGTTGAGTTTATAAGATTTTATAAATATTAGATCATATTCCGTGCTCTGCGCAAATAATTATTTTTATAAATTCTACGATTAATTTTGTTGTGTGGATATAAAATATTGTAGTCTTTATGAACTATATAGTATGTAAGATACTACATAGGACTGGAAACATACTACAATATTTATAAAGACACTATATATTGATGCTACATAGTTAAATAAATAAATATTGTATAAACATACTACAACATAAGTATAAACATACTGCAATATTTATTTATTTAACTGCCTTATAAAGCCGGACGTGTTGGGACATTTGATTTGGTAGCTGGTTCTGTGTATAACCTGCACAACTTTTTCAGATCCATAAACAAAGATCAGTATTCTGTGTTGTTTAGGGTTGGAATCCTAAACGGAATCCTTATTGGTTGAATTTTTGATAATTTCTTTTTCATTTATTTTTTATAATCGACCAAACATTACCAAATTTGAATCCATATAATTAATACGGTCTTATTAATATAGTATATTTGATTGACACAAACATTACCAAATTTGAATCCATATAATTAATACGGTCTTAACAATGACATACTTTATGGACAAGGCATTCATATTAGAAATTTGGAAAGCTTCTCAAATATAGAAATTATAGAAAGATTAATAATATTTTATTTTTTACTTTTAATATTTATAAACTATAAAATATAATGAACGAAATTTTATATAAGATAATTATAATAGTTTTATACTCTACTTGATGAATTGTATTCGAATATAATTATATAATAATTATTTTAAATATTAAAAAATCCAAAAATTTTTATTAACATTATTTTTAGATTATTTATCGTTATTTAAAGAATAAATTTATCAGAATTTTAAAATAATTTACAGAATGTTATAAATTATTTATAAAAAATAAATTTACTATATGTTGATTGAGAAGTCACATAAGTGATTTTTACTACGTGTCGATCATAAATGAACTCTTAATTATTATAATTTTATTGGCCGATGATTTTTAATTTTATTTATTATAATTCTTCTATATATTAAAAGAAAGTACATTTGCCAGCTGGCACTCTCACAGCCTTTCTCATAAGAATTCTATCGATTCTATTGGTTGATTTTTTAGAATTTCTTTTTGATTTATTTTTTCCATCGACACTACTAAAAAGGGAAGCCCTCTAAATACTTACCTTATTTTGTAATTTCGATATATCATTTAATTCATTGCAAGGAAAAAAATAATTTAATGATCAATTAACATCACTTTTCAAATGACTTACATAATATTATTTATAACTATTTATGGTAACTAATTGTCGAAAGTATGATATAAAGCCATTTTATTAATTCAAATAAATATTTTAGATTCCAAATGGTTTACATAATATTATTAATAACTATTTATGGTAACTAATTGTCGAAAATATGGTATATAAAGTCATTTTATCAATTCAAATAAATATTTTGGTTTATTATTTTATGTAGTCTATAGATATATAAGAATATAAAGTCATTTTATCAAATCAAATAATTTATTTTAATTCATTGATCCCCCTATAAAAGGAAAGTAACATTGAATACTAATTGAAAAGGAAAAAATAATTTAATCCCCCTATTAACATTACTCGCGCAAAAATATTAGTTAGTACATGTAATAATTAGTTTCCTTATTACAAATGGGAAGAATTCTGTTGATCTTATTGATTGATTTTTTAGAATTTATTTTTCGATTTATTTTAATCATCGACATTACTAAAAACGAAATCACTTTAATACTTAACTTTTGTGTTTTCTCGATTCAAAGAACATCTTTTTCGATCATTTCTCTGTTTAACTCATTAAATACTCACTAAATATTTTAGATCTCAGAGAAACAAAATTAATTGACAAGATATTTTCTCTACTAAAATCATGCATTTAAAACTTAATATTTATGGCGAGACTTGTCAACCAAAATTCTTGTGCAATCTATTCACGAGATATTCTCCTTTAGCTTTATCAATAAGATATTCCATAAATAATATTATGTTATAAATATAAGATTTATTGAGAATTTATTAAAAAATTCTACTTCTTAGCTTATCATGCAAGCTAAATCAATGAGAAACGTCCACCAATTTACTATAAATAAGACATCCACAGTAGAAGAAACGAAATCATTGAACTTTGTATTCTGAACTTTTAATGTTAATAATGTTCTGAATTTTTTTTCTTCTTATTTTAGAACATTAAGCTTTTATATTTCATGAGAGCTGATTTTTCTTTTGGTTTATAAGCAGATACCCTATTATGACGATTTATCCACTGAAGCTATATATCGATTTGATTGTACACCTCTTTGATATATCATTTCGATAACATCTTTGTTCCTCAATCTGGTAAAAAAAATTACTCAATTTGATAACATCTCTCAGTTATATCATTTCAATAGCATCTTTTTGTGTTGCGGATACTTTTTTTTTATTAGTAGAATTATATTATTGTTTAGAATTATAAGCATATATATACACATATTGTTTTTTGGTTTGCTGATTGTGATTTTGTTTTATATTTTTTCAGAGATGATTTGACGGAAGTGTTCATATTTCAGACCTCTAAGAGTTCACCATTCCGGTCCTGCAAAAGATGTGCGCTTAGAATGGTATTTTCTCTACTGAAATAATATCTTATTTCCTAATCTCATGCTTTAATATTTAAACTGTAAGGGTAAGATTTTTTAGTTAAATCATTAGTGTAAACTATTCTCGATATATTCTCTTTTTTATTTTTAAAATGTAATTTTAATAACAACTAGAGCTTGATCCGTGCGTCCGCACGGATTGTTATTTTCATTTTTATATAAATGAATATTATTTAAATGTTTATTAGTTTATATTTTAAATATTTATCATATTTTAAATATTTTATAAATACAACAAAGAAAATAGTGAGCCGTGCCCGCTACTAAACTTTTGACAAAATATTGACCTATTGATATGTTTGAATAATATTTCTTTTAACATGAAATTATTTTTCAAATGTAATAAAAATTTTAAATATTTTGATCAGATATTACGGTGAGATTTAGATACATTAGAAAAAATATTTGGTTATAAACATTAAACATTGTTATACAACGATATTTAAATTTTCTTGTTGAAAATAATTTATAGTAACTGAAATGATTAAACGTATATGTTAGAAATTTTTGAAATATATATAATCTTAAGTGAGATTAAATTATATTAAAAATATTATTCACTTACAAATATTTCATATTGTTCTATAAGTTGTTTAAAGATATTTAAATCTTAGCATATATAAATTTTATTGTTCAAAATAATTAATGGTAAGCTAAACATATATTTTAGGAATATTCATAATATTGTTTAATATCTAATTCAAACTTGATTTTTGTTCAAAATAATTAATGGTAACATTATCCAAGTTTTATATAGTTAAAATTGATATTAAATTTGAATATCCCTAAAAATTAGTTAATTGGTTTAAGGAAATATATTAAATACAAAAATTAAGTTAAGTTTGATTTAGGAAATAGTTTAATAAATAGGAAAAAATGATTCCTTAAAGATAGATTCATTTAATTACTTCAGTGACATGTCATTGTAAACAAGTTGGAAAACTTAGGGATATTTTATATTTGTACTTCTGTTTTAATAATATAGATATATTCCATAAATAATCCTAACTTATAGGTAGATAAATTTTAAAGTTAATTTGAGAACATTCTGGTACATAGCTTATTGTGAAAGTTAAATATTTTAGTAAAGTCTAGCATTTTACTTACCTTTTGTGTTTTCTCGATTCAAAGAACATCTTTTTGAGATTCTTTCTGTGTTTAATTCATTAAATACCCACTAAATATTTTAGATGTCAGAGAAACGAAATTAATTGACAAAATATTTTCTCTCCAAAAATCATGCATTTAAAACTTAATATTTATGGTGAGACTTGTCAACCAAAATTCTGGTGCAATCTATTCACGAGATGTTCTCCTTTAGCTTTATCAACAAGATATTCCAAAAATAAAATTACCTTATAAGGGGTTGACTGGTTTTCCCGCTACCACCCGCAAACGCAGCTTTTGCGGTTGATAGCGGTTTACAGCGTTTCAAAACAATCATACAAACCGCTACAAATCGCTTCAAACCGCTCCGAACCTCTTAAATTCAAAAGCTGGTTCCAGCTAGCGTTTGCGGTTGCGGGCGGTTGCGGTTGGATAAAAAATATTAAACTTTTTTTCTAAATATTTTAAACTTAAAAATTTAAAATATTATAAATAAAAATATATACACATTTTATATATTAATTTAAATTCACAAACAATATAGTATTTTTTTATAAAAACTTTAAAGTAGCTATTCATCATAATTTTTAAAAGTTAATATACATACATATATAAAGATATACACATATATAAAAAAGAAACAAAATATTCTTTAAAATTTTTAATATAAATCTTCATAAAATATATTAAAACTATAACTTTCAACTACTTAAAAAATTAAAAAATAAACTTAATATTATTATTAATCATATTATATTAACAGTTATTATATTTTATCACAATAGTATGTTTTTTATATTTTATAATATTATAATATGTTTATATTGATAATTTATTATTAAACCGCTGCAATGTCGCATAATCAACCAGTCACAAACATCCCGCAAACGCAACAATTTTTAAACGTTACGCCAGTCATACAAAACGCCATGTAACACTTGAAACCGCAACCACCCGCACCCGCAAACTTCCACACCCGCAACCGCAACCGCTGCGTTTGAACCAGTCAGGCCCTAAGTATAAGATTTATTGAGAATTTATTAAAGAATATTTTAAATAAATTTAACTTGCGCAAGAAGACTAATATTTAATTCAAATCAGCTTATGATATTGTAGATTTAATAACTTTCTTTATTCAATTTAAATATTTATTATGAAAATTTAATATTTTCTGCTTTTCCTTCTAAACATGTATTATACTTTATAATTGCTTATTATTTATAGTTACAATAGCATACTAATGAGATAAACCTTTTCTTTTGCAGGTCATGATGTTGGAGTCATTAGGTGATATTTCCTCTGGTTCTTTGATTTTTCAGGAACTCCTTTGTCTAAAAGAAAAAGCCAAGAAGATCATGACAGTAGTCTTGAAGATCAACACTATGTCATTTAACAATTATATTATTACTTATTTATTATTTAGTTCTCACAATTTGCCTTGAATGAAAAATATGTCCATATTTATCACATTAATGATGATTGCAACATCACGTAACATATATTCATCATATTTAATTCAAAAGATTGATTGGTAATAATTAAAAATGATTTATGTTAACACATTAAATTCAAAAAATCTATATAGCAATAAAAAATGTAATAAATTGTACGAATATAATATTTGATACTAACTTATCGTGCAACCATATCAACACTGATGTATATACATATATATATATCTTACATTTTCTTATGGTCTACATTTTAAGTTGCTTATTATTTTCAAAACTTAATCTAATGACGTTTTTTAGAAAAAAATATAACTTCTTCTGTTATCCGGAAGGACGATGATGAAGAAAATATTGAAACTATTAAAGAAGCATGTTATTGGGCATCAGCAAAAAAAATCTACGCAAGTTGTTTTGTGTCCTATTGCTAACACATAGTATCACAAATCCAGAAAACGTTTGCAATTGCTACTTGGGAAAAACTATCACAAGATATATTATGCAACCAAAGAAAAGGTACGGATAAACCAAGTTAGCTCATGTTTTTATCAAAATAAAATGTTAGTAGATCAAATTAATTTTTACATTTTCTTTCAGGCTTGCGTTTATCAGAAGATCAAATTAAGAGTTTATCTTTGGAGGAGATTGAATCAATCATGCGTTTGAACGGAAGCTCATTGACGTTGTTTAAGTTTTGAAACGTGTTATCAATATTATACTCTTCTATTGGTTAAGCTGTGGCTTTTGTTAGATTTTCTATTAATTAAATTTTTTGTTTTACTTTTGTGGAATTCGCGATATTGTAATGATATAAATCAATAATAAAGATATTTTTCTCACTATTAATAGGTGAGAGAGAGAGATAGAGGCAGAGAGAGGGAGAGGGAGGGAGGGAGGGAGGGAGGGAGAGAGGAGGGATGGCGGAGGGAGGAGGGAGGAGGGAGGAGGGAGGAGGGAGGAGGGAGGAGGGAGGATGAGAGGGGAGAGAGAGAGGGAGACAGGGAGAGAAAGGGGGAGAGAGGGAGAGAGAGGGGGAGAGAGAGGGGAGAGAGAGAGAGAGAGATTAATGTTTACGGTATATCCAAAAAAATATTGTATAAAAATATTGTATAATATCGAATTATTTTATATTGTACAATTGCTAACAAAATTTGACAACTTTTTGCAGGTTTTTATGGGATTTTTTTAATTCATAATTGTTCTTCTTATTTTATATTACTTATGGATTATATTTAAAAATTTTATCACATTTTCTTTTCAGGTTTCTATGGGATTGTGATATCTATGAGATTTTTATCACATTTTTTAATACATCACTATTTCCTGTATATTTTTCTTACATTTGTTTTTTTATTAGTTAACTTTTATTAAAAACATACTAATGATGTTGATATCTTTTTTACTTTAGTTAACATTCATTTGTTTTATTTTTATATACTTTTTGTGACTTTTTAAGTTTTTGTTTCAGTTTTATATTGAATTTAGTTCACATAGTTTATGTGTACATAATTTATGTTTTAAAACATAATTTTTCTTTTAAAAAATTAAGCGACAAATAGCCTAATTAAACCGATCCAAAAAAAAACAAACCGAACCGAATATAAACTAAACTGGACATAAAGTACACCGAACTAGACTAAATATGGTTTACTTCAGTTGAAAAAAAATATTAAAATCGAACTAAACAAACCAACCGAACCGAAAAAGTAACGAATTCCACCCCTATTGCATCTTGGAGATTTGCGCAAATCATGTCTCAGCATTGAAACTCTCACTTGTTCCACCTTCTCTTACATTTGAACTCAATCGATATTATACAATATTTTTATACCCGCACAGGGTGCGGGTCGGTCACCTAGTAATCAAGTAAAGTAGTAACTTTATTGAATTATAAAAAAATGAAAAAAGATCAGTACTGTATATTGAAAATATTTGATTGCCTTTCGTTATGGGTTTTGTATCCATATATGCATAAAAGATATAACTATCTTGAATGTCATAACAATTGGAACACTTTCATACGCTATCAAAATGCAAAGGTGAGAAAATTAAAACATGTGTTGGTAATGTACATTTGTATAAATCTTCTTCGGGTAATCCTAAAACTAATTTTAGTCAAGGGACAACAACAAAATATGTGTTATTTGTATATAATAAGAAATATATTTTTAAAAAAGACTATTTTTTTATGCTTTCTACATATTCTACTGCACATCACAAAACATTACCTTGAAAATGAATTTATTGCCGGCTCAAGAAACATTAAATCTTTTGGTTAATTTACTTACGATTTAACCTAGAATTGAAGAAGATTAATTTCATCTACGCACTTAAGTTTTCTTTTCTTTTTTTTCGAAAGATAACACTTTAGTTAAAGAGCTTCTCCGACTTTGTACTATAACCTTGGTTGAATTACATCTAATCATTTTATCCTAGAATTCGAGCCTTAGTGAGGAGGAGTTAACTTTTTCCAGTTTATTTAATACTAATATTATCATTGTCTAAGTCGTTTGTTTTTAATATATTTAATTTGATCTTTAGGTTATTTCTATGAGTGTTTGTTTACGTAACTATAATTCAAGATATAAAACATAGGTGAAAATAAGAAAGTGGTATTGAAAATGAAAAAGCAGCAGACAGGGGCTAGTGATCTTCATGCATGTTGGTTTGCTCCCATTTAGTTTCATGTCCTCTTCTTTTTTCTTGTTTTCAAATTTGTTTACAGCAATTTCCAATGTATTAAGCCTAAATTTGAAAACCTTCTAACTTCAATAGTTTACGATGCAGAGGTGTGGGGGTTGCTATAGTTAGAGACTTAGAGTAAAGGGCTGGATGGTTCTGCCTACGTGTGAAATGTTTGATGAAGCAGTTACAAGAAAGTAAATGCTTTCCTTCATCACAATTCTTCGGTTGAAGATGTGAAATGGTCAAAGCAAATACTGACGTTGCTTTCTTGTGGATATGAGTGGACGTCAAAGCAAAGATTGTATTTAATGTTGAAGGAAGGGTAGATATCCACGCTTTGGAATACAATTATTGGAGTTGTAGTTCCCAGCCGGACTTGATAGCATATGTACCAAAACATTTGTATGGGGGTCCCTGTTTTTCCTTAAAGTCATTTACTTACATACATATATATATATTCATATAATTATATATAAAAATGTAAGACAAAAGATTCAAAGTTGAAAAAAATATTTTATATATATTTAATAGATTTTTGTTATTATGATGAATAAATAAATAATAAGCCATTGAAATTAATCATGAAAAATTGTTTAAAATATCATAAAGTGTATTTTTAATATTAAGCTTTTGGTGTAAATGTTAAATATGCTTTACTATTTAGGGAGTGTGTTGAGTTTATAAGATTTTATAAATATTAGATCATATTCCGTGCTCTGCGCAAATAATTATTTTTATAAATTCTACGATTAATTTTGTTGTGTGGATATAAAATATTGTAGTCTTTATAAACTATGTAGTATGTAAGATACTACATAAGATTGGAAACATACTACAATATTTATAAAGACACTATATATTGATGCTACATAGTTAAATAAATAAATATTGTATAAACATACTACAACATAAGTATAAACATACTGCAATATTTATTTATTTAACTGCCTTATAAAGCCGGACGTGTTGGGACATTTGATTTGGTAGCTGGTTCTGTGTATAACCTGCACAACTTTTTCAGATCCAGAAACAAAGATCAGTATTGTGTTGTTTCAATCCTAAACAACACAATACTGATCTTTGTTTCTGGATCTGAAAAAGTTGTGCAGGTTATACACAGAACCAGCTACCAAATCAAATGTCCCAACACGTCCGGCTTTATAAGGCAGTTAAATAAATAAATATTGCAGTATGTTTATACTTATGTTGTAGTATGTTTATACAATATTTATTTATTTAACTATGTAGCATCAATATATAGTGTCTTTATAAATATTGTAGTATGTTTCCAGTCCTATGTAGTATCTTACATACTACATAGTTTATAAAGACTACAATATTTTATATCCACACAACAAAATTAATCGTAGAATTTATAAAAATAATTATTTGCGCAGAGCACGGAATATGATCTAATATTTATAAAATCTTATAAACTCAACACACTCCCTAAATAGTAAAGCATATTTAACATTTACACCAAAAGCTTAATATTAAAAATACACTTTATGATATTTTAAACAATTTTTCATGATTAATTTCAATGGCTTATTATTTATTTATTCATCATAATAACAAAAATCTATTAAATATATATAAATATTTTTTTCAACTTTGAATCTTTTGTCTTACATTTTTATATATAATTATATGAATATATATATATGTATGTAAGTAAATGACTTTAAGGAAAAACAGGGACCCCCATACAAATGTTTTGGTACATATGCTATCAAGTCCGGCTGGGAACTACAACTCCAATAATTGTATTCCAAAGCGTGGATATCTACCCTTCCTTCAACATTAAATACAATCTTTGCTTTGACGTCCACTCATATCCACAAGAAAGCAACGTCAGTATTTGCTTTGACCATTTCACATCTTCAACCGAAGAATTGTGATGAAGGAAAGCATTTACTTTCTTGTAACTGCTTCATCAAACATTTCACACGTAGGCAGAACCATCCAGCCCTTTACTCTAAGTCTCTAACTATAGCAACCCCCACACCTCTGCATCGTAAACTATTGAAGTTAGAAGGTTTTCAAATTTAGGCTTAATACATTGGAAATTGCTGTAAACAAATTTGAAAACAAGAAAAAAGAAGAGGACATGAAACTAAATGGGAGCAAACCAACATGCATGAAGATCACTAGCCCCTGTCTGCTGCTTTTTCATTTTCAATACCACTTTCTTATTTTCACCTATGTTTTATATCTTGAATTATAGTTACGTAAACAAACACTCATAGAAATAACCTAAAGATCAAATTAAATATATTAAAACAAACGACTTAGACAATGATAATATTAGTATTAAATAAACTGGAAAAAGTTAACTCCTCCTCACTAAGGCTCGAATTCTAGGATAAAATGATTAGATGTAATTCAACCAAGGTTATAGTACAAAGTCGGAGAAGCTCTTTAACTAAAGTGTTATCTTTCGGAAAAAAAAGAAAAGAAAACTTAAGTGCGTAGATGAAATTAATCTTCTTCAATTCTAGGTTAAATCGTAAGTAAATTAACCAAAAGATTTAATGTTTCTTGAGCCGGCAATAAATTCATTTTCAAGGTAATGTTTTGTGATGTGCAGTAGAATATGTAGAAAGCATAAAAAAATAGTCTTTTTTAAAAATATATTTCTTATTATATACAAATAACACATATTTTGTTGTTGTCCCTTGACTAAAATTAGTTTTAGGATTACCCGAAGAAGATTTATACAAATGTACATTACCAACACATGTTTTAATTTTCTCACCTTTGCATTTTGATAGCGTATGAAAGTGTTCCAATTGTTATGACATTCAAGATAGTTATATCTTTTATGCATATATGGATACAAAACCCATAACGAAAGGCAATCAAATATTTTCAATATACAGTACTGATCTTTTTTCATTTTTTTATAATTCACTAAAGTTACTACTTTACTTGATTATGTTTGTCCATCGTTACTCATACTCTATTGTCTTACCGCGTGGACCCGCCCAAGCTCCAATAATTGATTGTCAATATATGGCTTCTCAATTCTTCTTCGGTCAGTCAAAGTGATTCTTTTTCTTCTCCATTCTTGCCCCCAAATTATCTCTCTACCGAGTCATGAATGCAGACCAAAACTTGGGTGCTCTCCACCGTGAGTCTTTGAAGGCAGTGAAACTTATTGAAAAGAAAGCTAAACAAATTGTGCAAGAATGCAATGGTCAGGTCGCGGTCATTTGCTACCCTCACGAAACTCTTCCTCCTGTTTTTCAAGGAGATCCAAGGTATAGATCAGATTCAGTCCTGTATTTGTAGGTTCTAATTTGAGAAAAAAATATTTAGGGTTCTAACCCCTTTTTTCATGTGTCAGCCTAAGGGCTGTGGTGGAAAGATTCGAAGCAGATGCTAACCTTGGTAACAACGTTGAGGCTCTTAATCAGGCATTGGAAGCAATTGATTTGGCAGGTCTGACTCATAGTCAGCTGAGAGCTCTCATCGTCCGTCTGAATGGACTCCGTAACAGAATTGCTAATAACCTTGATAATAATCAAGCTTGAGGTTTGTAGTTTATATATTTAAGGAATAATGTATCCATCTTGTTTGATAGCAAGATGAGTGTCGTGACTGTTGTTTGTAGCTCTAATCTTATCGTGACTGTTGTTTGTAGCTCTAATGTTATCGTGACTGTTGTTTGTAGCTCTAATCTTAATGTTTATATATTTATTTAACTCTATTAAATGTTCGATCTACAATTCTATTATCTTAAAATTGTCATCATCAGTCGACGAAATTTATATTCGAAAGTGGAAAGTAATTCTCTTAGATTCATTTGTTTCGTTACACCCCAAAAAAATCAACTAAAGAGACCATGTTTCTCTCAGGAAATTAAAATCAGTATCTTTTTTTGTCAACAATTAAAACCAGTATCATTTTCCACTTAACGAAATCATTTCCTTTTCAAATTGGACTATACATAAATTAAAGAGAAAATTGGAAAAAAGAGTCACTTAACTTGACTTTGTCACAATAAAACTTTTAGAAGATTATTTAGGGAAATAAGATTTATATTTCTGTTTATACCATAATACTCCTAAATTAACCAATTAAATCTGAATTATAAAAAAACAATTTTCGTAATTAATTTAATATTACAATAAAATAAAAATAGAAGGAAAACACCAAGAAAGATAATACTTAAATGACTAATTAGAAAACGCTCTGTAACAGTACTCTGACCTAGCCGCCGCTCCCTTTTGCTCCGATCTTCCTTCCCGGCGATCCATGCTTCTCACCGCCGTCGAAAAATGACTCCTTGGTCATATATTAGTCTCTGTTAGCGTTTTGGAGGTGGAGAGGTCTTGGTCTCTCCTCTTGTTTTGGATCTTAGTTCCCCCTTTCTTTCTACTTCTCCTTCTGACCGATGACGCTTGTGAGGATGATGCTAATCTCCTCTAAACTGTTTCTCTCCTGCTCCTCTCATGGTAATGGGAGAAGCTCAGGTTCGTAGTTTCTGCAAGATCTGGCTTTGGCCTTGGATGAACCTCTTGTTAGTGTTCTCTGGTTGTCGTGCTTCAGTAGCGGGTTTGTCGATAAGGTGGTGTTTCTCCTTGTGGTGCCATGTGGATCTTAGGCTGATGGAAGTGGTGTTCTGTTGTAGTTAAGGTCCGTGTTGGTATTGAAGCTACGGGATGCTAGTCATCTCCGGCGTTTGTGCTACTTGGGCTTTGGTTTCGGTTTGACCTTGTATTGTTGTTGGCACTGGCTTATCTATTTCGGTCGCTCTAGTTATGGGTTCTTTGGTTCAGCGCTGTGTTTGTTTGGAAGCTTGGCTCTCGGATCGAAGATTGCTGTGACGGAATCTACTATTTGGTCTCCTCTGTCCTTGTGGCTTTGTGAGGCTTCAAGAAGTCGCGATGGTTTTGGCTTTATGGTCTTCTCATGCGAGGAGGTGTCTTGTCCTGAGTTTGTAGGTGGCTTTGGCTTGATTGCTGTGTCTGCGTGTAAGACTGGAGGTCCTCTTTGTCAGGTTTATGGCCATTCTTCATTGTCCTTATTGTTCTTCAGCTCTCTGAGATTCGGCTTTCTAGAGTGGTTGTGGTGGTGTATGCTGCTGCGCTACGCTCTCCTGCGTTTGTGCTTTGTTTCAGCTGTTGGTCTTTATCTTGTCGCTGTGTGCTGGTCTGTTCCGTGTCGCCTCTGCTCTGCCCCTTCTGATGGGATTTATTGGCGTTTGGAGTGTTGTGGTGTCGGCTTTGGTCTCTTGTATCTTTTGTCTTTCATCTATGTTTGGTCTGGTTTGGATTTATAATAAAAAGAGCTTATTCATAATAACCTTTTGGACTTGAGTAATATGTCATGTAATCTTTATTAACCAAACGATCATATCCTGGTATTTGATTAACATATATGAAACAAATGGAAAAGAAAACGAAACTGAATCAAGTTGACAATGAAGAAGCAAATAGGTGTTTTATGTTAGTTCTCCTGAACTCTTAATAAGCCTGGAAAAGCTAACTTAAAGCCAAACATTATTTGAACAAACCACTCTAAAGCTCTTAACTAGTGAGTATTTTGAATCAGTTTTTCATGATTGATGTGGAGGCTGGAGATGTGATTGTGGCGGGAACGGTAGGTGTGTATGATACTCTATATAACAAAGACATCACAGGAGTGGTGGTTAGCTCGTTTAGAGCTGGACTGAACCCGAAAGACACGGCTCAGAAGATTGCGGATTTGGTACGTGCGAGAGCACTGGACAGAAAACGGCAATCTTTTCGCAGACACGGCTCAGGAGGCTGGCTACAGGTTTTACAGAGGAAAGTTTGATGACATCACCGCCGTGGTCTCTTACGTAACACCAGCTTAAGATCAGTGGTCCTTTTGTTTCAGGTTTTGTAACGGTAAAAACTTTTCAACGAATCCAAATAAACTTTTATCTATCACTTTTGATAGTTTTATGACACGTGAATCGATGATGATAATACAAATTGGTATATACTTTGTGTTGTTTATTTTTGTTAAAAGTTGCAAAATTGTAATGGTCAGCAGACTGTTATACGAAAAGGAACACTCTCTTCTTCTATTTTTTTCTCACTTAGAAATACAATCTCTGAAGCTCTTGAGAAACGGAGCCATCATATTCATCACTTTATTCTTCTTCTTCTTAGTAGTAGTCTTCATCTTCAGCTTGGGAGAGTCATAGACAACACGTTCTTGGACCAAACTAATTGCCAGATCCTCGGCATCATCATCTGAGCATTAGCTTCTAAGCAATTTTTCTAGTGACACTAACTATGGACGAGCTTTAAGAGACCAGCTGCCCAGCATGCTTCAAGGAGAGTACTAACTCCCGGCGGAAGATTATCCAGACTTGGTTTCTATCCATGTTCAAGCATGAGCTTTAAAAGCGTTGCTTGCTTACATACTTTACTGGCAGCATAAGCAACAAAGAGTTGTTCTTTCCTTTGAATGGGATTTTGTTGGTAAGAAACTTCTAGAAGTTGGAAGTTTCCATATTTAGGATAGATTTAGAAAATCTCTATGGAAACTTCCATATTCTTCAGATTTTTCTAGAATACATATTCGACTTCACCCAAGACACAATAGAGTAGGTGTGAAACCTATTCTTTCTTAAACATCACATAAGGTAAAAGACATCTACTTTATTAAAACATCTACTTTATTAAAACAGAAGTACACATATAAACTTACCCTTACAATTTCCCTTTATTTATAACCAAATGCCACTGAGAATTTTATTAGTTTCACGTTAAAAATTCATGTCTTTTTCACGTAGTCATTGTTTCCTAAATTAAAGTAAACGAAATACAAAGAAGGAAACAAGATTATAACATCGCTATACTAAAATATCAGTTTTCCAGATATACCACGTTTTCCTTTACCACCATATCAGTTTTCCTGCATTATCAAATAAGCACAATCACAATTAAAATCGATTTCACACATTGTAAACTTCTGTAAACGATGATTTGTCATGGTTATACCATGTAAAATTTATGAATAATTATATACATTATAAAAGATCAGCTCATAGAAACTATCAAATTAAAAAGTTAACATCTTACATCTATTTTACTTTATTTCATCACCACCCAACATCTAATACTCTTATAAATGCAGTTCGACAACTAATAATACATTAATACAATACTATAAGTTGCAATTCGAGAACTATAATACATTAAAATTCACAAGCAACAAAAAAATCTACTAAATCAGCAAACTTCCCTATTTATTTGGTACAAATCAAAACATACCATAAACAAAATCATCAATTTAGAATTTGGAATTCAGAATATTATAATTCCCCCATAAATAATTACATTTACGCTTACAATAAAGGAACAAACACAAAATAGATAAACAATCACATTTACGCCTATACTTGCGGAACAAGCACAAAATCTTATTGTTTCCTATTTCAAATCATAACTACTAAGTATTTAAGGAAAACTGAATATATGATGGCACACAAAATTCCAACTAACACCAATCAAATCTTAGCCTTATCCTATATTATGGGCTTTTAACGATAAAACATAATCAAAAAAAAATATTCTTTTCATTTATTTTGGCGTAATATGCCTTGCAAATTAGGCTAAAATATTTTCCTTCCCTAGGTTCTTGTATCTCCACTATATATTCTACCCGACTTTAACTCATTCTACACAGTATTTTAAGAGTCACCTCACAAAAAGCATATCTGCTAACAAAAATTTTCATTTGATCGAAGATCTCAAACAATACAAGGATGCGTGAGTGAAACTGATTCACTCATGGGTGCAAAACCCACCTTACGCTGATGAAACATTAGAGACGGTTTTAGCTGATGAAACATTTAGTTCTATTGTCTGAGTATTTCTTTTAAATTTTAAACATTGGAGATGGTTTTCAACAATCTTTGACATATTCATGATCAGGTATGTGATTTATCTCTACTTGCATGATTGAGTGATTTGTTTTTTTAAGTAGTTTCTCTGTTCTTATCATGATTGAGACACACATGGAGTTCAAGAAGACTGGTTGAAAAGATGGCCGTTTTAGACTCATCAGTGTGTTGACGTTGTTTTGTTTTCTAAGTTAATTCTCTAATTTACGCATTTGTTTTTATTTGTTACAAGCTACATTTGATTTTATCTTTCAAGAATTGAATTTTATTTGTTTTTGCCATTGTTACATAAACATTGACTCACAAGAATCCAGAAATGTATTATTATTCAATCAATACTATACAGTAAACTAAAATCTAACTCAACAGTGTATTTCTAATTCTACGTGACTCTACAGTTTTTCATCTAAAGAGATCAATAATGGTTACTAACCTTGATTTTTTGGGTTTCGTTCACCGCTGACGAGAAACTTCATTTCTGTTAGCTCACGTCTCACCACTTTAGTGACCTTGATTAACCCAAACGAGAAGAACATAATATAATCAGTTCTAATTCATAAAAAATATTATTCCAAAAAGGGTATGGCAAGGTAAAAGCAATTCTATACAATAGAATCTATGACACCAAACATTAGAATGCAACTGATTGTTCTATGCTGTTTATACTAAACAATTACTTACAACCAATTCATAGCTCAAGAACATAACTACTGTATACAATAGATATAGAATAAAACAAAACGTTAACTAGCAAGTTCAATATCATTACAGAAGCGAATGTCATCAATAGATAGAAGCACATAAAACATTATATCATTGTTTCAATGTAACTGTCACTATAGAACATTATATCAGTCTATACAACAGATCAATCAAGATCTTGACCATATGAAATAACAAGATATATGAAATAATACTTAGCTCTCTACTGAAAGTGTCTTTGCATCATCGACCGCATATTTTTTTTTCTTCTATCATATTTTTGCAGACATGTTTCCGAATTCCTTTCTCACTCCACGTAGGTGTTTTTGTCCACCTAAACAAAAGAAAAATTAAAAATGACCACGAGAAATTCCTAGAGTATAGAATTCAAAGCATACGTTGAACAAAAATAAATAAATTCGAAGATAACCTTCAATATATTTCATTTGGTGGACATGAGAATTCTCACCAAAAAGTACCTCCTATTTAACCCGAGCAAAAAGAAGATCGACTTTTTAATTTTTCTATTTTCTGACCACACAAATCAACCACTCATCTTCTGCATGTTTGGTTCTGGACTCACACACGATTTTCTTTCAAAAACAGTAAAAAAAAACTTATTTTGAGCAAAAAAAGATCGAAGGTTTGAAAGGAAATACCCAGATTCGTAAAGGAAACATGCCGATATACTCTTGCCCCATGGAATCAGATATCCCGTTAAAGAACATGAATCCGATTTTCTCCATTGTAATCGCCTTTCTCACAGAAAAAAATGGAGATCGGAATGTTTTTCTTTAGCTTTCTTTTTCTATTTTTTCCCGTAATAGGAACGGTCGGTGAAAGAAACATAGTGTTTGGTTTTTTTTATCGACTACAAAGTGTTTGGGTTAGTTGGGCCATTTGAGAAGATATCTAAACAAATTTTAATTAAATCTATAGAAATATGGCCCAACTTAAATTATAAGTTGGGTTTATCATTTTTTAAAAAGTTTAGCTCACATACATATAATTAACTCAATTTTGTTGTCATAGTGGTGATCAAATGCACGTTTTGTATTCTTTTTTTGGAAGGGAAATTATGTTGCAGCAATATTTTTTTGTCTGCATTTTTATTATAATTTTTATAATATGTAATAGTGTAGAAAACATTTAATTATATTACGGAAACAAAAAAAACACCCGCCCGGTCGGGCGGGTCCAGCTCTAGTAATATGTTATGACATAAAAAATACGTAAGGTATACCATAGAGTTGAAGATATATGTTGTTATCTATCTCTGGGAAAACTGAAGATATCTTACTAGACTGTAACGTAATAAACTATATCTAAAATATAAAATACAAGAAACTTTAGTTTACGTTACATACCCTGGATAGATCTATGTGTAAAACTTAGTATCCGATTTCTAAACTAAGTAGATTACCAGAATGAGTATTATAACCGTATCTAGAAAACAAAATAAAATACGATTCCACATTTTCTAAAAAAAAAATTGAACATATAATTTGCCATACTTATGTTTCCAATAGTTTTCATATTACGGTTAGAAAACAAAATAAAATATGATTTCACATTTTCTAAAAAAAAAATTAAACATACAATTGTCATACTTATGTTTCCTATAGTTTTCATATTTTTTTATATTTTGAAAGTTAAATTTACTATTTTCCCATGAACGAGGAGTAAAATATGTCTAGAATTATCAAAAATATGAGAAATCCTAAATGGACAAATAAAAATTTAAAGTGTTTTTTTTCAATTCTCCCTAAATAAACAATGAGATAACTAGAGCTCCAGACTTTTTCTTTTCTTTTTTTTTTGTAAAAAGCTCCAAACTTTTTTATACCAAGATATTAAAAATGAACACATTATTTCATTCCCATCTTGCGTTTTTTGACTCTGTCATCATGAGATTCTAACCATAAAGTGAGCTCCTCGTACACATGCATAAAGTTTATGGTAGTTAGCTCAAGAACACATGGATTCCGTCTTTGACTCATGTATCTGTTTTTTTTCTCAATTGTTTTGGCATGATTTTTTGTTTTTGTAATCAGATTACAAAGAAATATCTTAAAACAGCACATAAATGTTTGTTTTAAAATTTTATATCTATACTAATTAAACATGATCATTCTTATTTTTTTCCTTCTAGTGTAAAATTTATTTATTTTTATCTAAAATATCCTGATTTTTCAAATAAACATTAACTTTCATTAATGACATTACGATTATTTAGTTTTTGAGCCTATGACTCACATTTCGCTTACTGGATTAACAACATTTTAAATACTAGGGTATACTACTAGTCCTACGGATCTGATATACTTTATTTGAGATCAAATTTTTTATTTTTTGTATAATTTTCTGGTTTATATTTTAGGTTTATGTTTGTAAGAGATGTGTATAATAATAATTTTTTCTTTTAGAAAATCTTAATTGATGACCAGAGAAATCAAAAAGCATTCCTGGCCGTCCAGAATTGCATGGATCTAGCCTTGACAACAGATGAAAGATGATTTATATGCATAAGTATTGATATTTTGTATGATTTATATTGTTTTTATTTTAAAGTCATGTTATTTTATTTAATTATGTATACTGTGTGGATTATTTTAATTTTCTTATTTGGGAAATTATTTAATAAATAATAATAATTGATTCTAAAGGGTAATATCCGTATTGGTTATTATTTGAATATAGATTTTTTTAGTTACGCTGAAATGATGGCCAATTTGATTATAAAAGTTTGGACATTATCATAGAACAATCATACAAATTACTATTTTATGTTTGATATTTCTGTTCATATGAATGTGCATATGATGTAATTTATCATAAATATGTTTATGATGTATATATTATAAGTACGTATGGAATAATACTGGGTTTGATTTTTGTTTAGAAGCAAGAGCAAGACTGTTAGAAAGAAACATAAAGAATTCAGGCCGAGGTCGAGAAGACTTTCTTTTCTATTGATCTCAAATGTTCATTTTGTTCTCTTAATTTATCTTTTGTATTATGTATATATAGATGAGAGAAATTAGAGATAATTTTGGTGTTGATGAGAATTTTGTATGGTATACTAAGAAAGATAATGGTAATACAGTGACATGATGATAAGTATTGGGGGTGGAATCAAGGGTGAAATCATCCTCAACTTGATTTTTTTTTTGAGCAACCAACTTGATCTTCGTTTATAAATCATTATTTCTTAAAATTTAATATTTCTTGTTTTGAGCTTCGAGGCTTTGATTCAGACCCGATGGATGAGATTTACTTGCAAGGTTGATTTAAAAAAAATATATGTCCAGTTGTAACTTGATTGTTACTTCAGTAGATATCATCATGATTTCTCGGATTGCTTGAAAACTTTATGAAAACTGTTAAAATGGATTGACAAAAAAACGATAAAATGAAGAAAATTCATTTACACACTAATTAAACAACTCCTAGTTAAGCATTATCAAAATATTTGACCGACAGTATGGTTTGAGGTTGCATATATATAAATCATAAATATCTTTCCAGAGAGTTGAAGCAGTCAATGCATGAGAATATATATTTCGATACTTCCAACTCCAAAATCACGTTCTTTATTTCTCAGAAGTATTTTTTTTTTGAAAAAAAAAGAATTTCAAAAAAAAAAAAATCTCAGAAGTATATTTACGCTACTAATTACTTTGCACTTCTATCAAAGGTTCAACATTTATCTGATCAGATGCTTGTAAGATATAATATTTATAACTGTTTTTATCCAACGCTGCAATCTTCTTTGATTTTGAGTTATCATGTGTGTGTGTTTGCAGGAAAAGGAGACGAAATTATTAAAGAGGATGATCAATATTTCTGATATGGTTTGATTGGAAATGGAAATGCTCTATCTTCATTTCTTCTTACTTCTTACTTCCGATTTCTTATTAATTAACAAAATCAAATAAAATAATGTATTAATTGAAAGCATAGTAAAAATATGAATTATTTTCAGAAAAAAGGAATGAAAAACGTAAAACTAATTACGAAAGTTACATATTATATATTTTGTTTACCTATTATATATTTTGATGATATACAGGATTTGGTGTAATGAAAGTGATGCTGATAAATGAACTGATAAATCAATGTTCTAAACCTCCCGAGCCATCATCTTTTCAACCACGTCCATTTGAGTTCGAGGATCGTTCACCGCGTCCTCTATTTCCAGAGAAATTCTGAGAAACATGTTGTTGTTGCTGCTCTGATAACATAAAATAGAAAGTATAATGTTCAGTATATTCATGTACGTGATAGTGTTTATATACAACCAGGAGATCCTAACCCTTAGGAGATTAGTACTAAGGATAATTGCAACATAAATAGGTATCTTTAATCTTTATCGCTAAGGTACTCCTTATCTCTATAGCGTACGTATGTCGGTATGTGTTAGATCGCCCCAAAAAACGTCAATTGATCAGTAACAAATCATCTCATGTTTTAAGACAGTGATTGGAACGTTGTTAGTAACTTTTAACGTTAACAGTCATTAGATGCAAGTCATTTATGTAATAACGTTGACAGTCATATTAGGTCATATATGATCATAGTTTAAATATTTCATGAACATAGGTAAAGATATTTATTTGTGTATACATGCGCCACTATATACACAAAGAGCTATCACGAAGATTGATTTTCCTACCATTTCATCCAAGCAGATCCTAAAGACGATCATGGATTAAACAAAAGAAAAAAGAAAGACAAGATGGTTTTCAATTTTAATCTTAAGGTAAAAATTGTATTCAAATTTTAGCAAAAAAAAAGAAGAAGATATTTTCATTTTCATTCTTATTAATTAACAAAATCAAATAAAATAATGTTTAACTGAAAGCATAGCAAAAAATGAATTACTTTCAAAAAAAAAAAGGAAAGAAAAACGTAAAACTAATTACGAAAGTTACCTATTATATATTTTGTTTACCTATTATATATTTTGTTTTTTAACTGATACAATATAAAGGATTTGGTGTAATGAAAGTGACGCTGATAAATCAAATGTTCTAAACCCCCTGAGCCATCATCCATATCTGCAACCTCAGCTGTCTATGAAGCCTCTGTATAACTCCGCGGCTCTATCTACGTGGCAGCTATCCATGGTTCCCGTGCTGCTAGCTACGTCAGGAAACACGGCCGCTGCCACGTGTCAGAACCTGGGGAGCGCCTTGCAGTTGATATACGCGTGGCGTTGGCGTTTCTTGATAAGCGGTTTTGCGTCGTCCGTTACTGACGTGGTGGCAGCCGGTGGTGGTTGAGGCGTAGGAACGTCTCGGTTGGGGTGCTGCTGCAGCTGAACTCGTAGTTAAGCTGGATGGAGACTGGCGAGATGAAGGAGGATCGCTCATAGTCGTGGTCAGAGGGACGGCACGTGATGCGGGAGTGGGAAGTTGATACAGCGTCGTTCAGAGACTTTCGTAAGGGTCTTGCCATGTTTTGCGAGTGGTGGCCGTGTGGGTCGAGAGTAGCGAGGAGTTTGTGACGTGAGGCGTCTGGGACCTTCTGGATGGTTAAGAGGATTAGTTTCGCAAGGCTTGAGAGTTGAGAGCTTCTTGGTCGTGACTGTTGAACATACCTCCATCTCGTCGTGTGTTTGCATATGAGAAAGAGAGGGTTTGGCTTATGGTTTGAGGGGCGGGGTTTGAAAAGTGTTTTAAAGAGCATTTGTCAGAAAAGTGTTGAACATACCTCTTGGTCGTGAATGAGCAAACGAGCAGCACCTAGGTCAAAGCAGGCTGTGGCTGCAAGTTTCTTGTAACCAAATCATCATTCATAGTATGACATTTACCATTTAGCAAAAAAATAAAAAGAAAATAAAAGTCTTTTAAGGAATATTTCTAGCTCACGGAGATTAAAAGAGACGAGAATAATATCTGGAAATTATACCAAAGAGACACAAAGGGATTATTGTTACAATGAGGTGATTAAACCGACAAAATATAACATAGATATTTGTTCATAAATATATATTAACATAGAACTTTTACCGTTTATGATTCAATTCGTACGGATTATAGATGATTAGCTTTTAGTTTATAAGAAAATAAGAATGTATAAGAAACATAATATTAATGTTTCTATTATTATAAGATAGTGCCAACAGTTCAGTAGTCTATAAATGTAACTAAAACCAAATCTTATACTATCTACTAGAATGTACATGATGATGACACAAGTTTCATCTACACAAAAATTGTATCTAAACACATTTAAACAGTTTGGTAGTCTATAGATGTAATTACTACAGATTATATTTTGATTAGTTTCTAATTATATAATTTTATCTACAAACACATTCAATTTGTTAAAATATACATATCATCATTTTCAAAAAATTAATATTAATATTTAAAATTTTTATTATCAAAACTCGGCTAAAAATTTATGATCGTTTTCCAAATTATTTTTTGCCTTAGTTTAATAGTTAATCAAATAAGTTTTAATCTATACTATTAAAATAGAAACACTAAATCTACTTACAAAAAACTATAGTTGGACTATAACATTCTTTAACTTATTATTATTTTCATATATTTAACTTACTAGATTTAAACCATATCCCAATATTTCAATATAGGTGAAACCGGGTTGAACCATCTTGACATTGAACAGTTAAAATAGATAAAATATCTAGATTAAGAAATTGAGAAAAAATTACAATTTCACTCTTTTTTTTCTTTTTTTTTGTCATTTTTACAATTTCACTTTGTATGAATAAAACATGTGTTAAGTCAAAAAAAAAAGAATAAAACATGTGTTTTAGTTTTGATTCATATGGTTTGAGTTCGTTATCCACGCTAAATTGGTTTAAGTATCCTATTTGACTATTCATTTTTTTTCTTAATTGGACTTTGACTTTATTTTTAATGAATATACTAGGGTCGGCCCGCCCTACGGGCGGGATATACTTTACTCGTGATTTAGATTATTATTTTTTGTATGACTTTGTGGTTTGTGTTTTAGGTTTGCATTTGTAAGTGATGTGAATGATAATGATTTTTGTCTTTTGAATTTTTTTGGTGAGAAGTGATCATATGTGATAAGATATATTTTGCTTATTTACCGTAGTTGTTTCTATATCAAAGAGTTATAGTATTGATATGCTGTAAGGGTTTCAAATAGTCTCTTTGTTGTTTCCTTTTACAAAAATCTGATTCTATATTCAGTGCATTATTTGTTGTTTGTAATATTATGGGTTCAGAAAGATTGGACTGTGGGTATTTTTGTGTATGCTATAAGAGTAATTGCTGTAAATATTGAAATCATAGTCTTTCGACAGCAATTGGAGTGGAAGTGGTGAATATTTGAAATTGCATTTCTTATTAAGTAGAATATTATTTTGAATGCAAAGAAGATAGTGGCAAATATTATGTTGATCTTGGTGGCATTATAAAGATCATATCAGTTCCAAACACCTCTTTTTCAATATAGAGATGTCATGTACGGAACATTTGATCTATCTCTAGCATTTTCCAGCTCTACACATATCGGTTTGCCTTTTGTGAAGATCCATAAATTTCATGCATTCTTCATGTTTTCATGTGCATATCAAAATTAGTAATTTCATACAGAGATGTTTTAGTCCTTGTTGCTGCGATCTTGTTTCAATGTCAAAATTGTTTTTTTCCCTAATATTAATTTTGAATAGATTTAAGTAAAAAAATTCTTACTCAATCTCATACACTTACTTTCACGGTTAGTATACCTAAATATTAGTGAAATTAAGCAAAAAAGATTAGTATAGTTAAATGTAAAATTTATTCTAGGAATTTTCATTTGTTTGGTTCATATGATAAGTTTGTTAACTATTTAGTTATTGATTCATGTTTTGTTAAGATTAGTGGAGAATGATAATTGTTATGAGATAATTATGTGGGTTGAGACTTGAGATTTCTATTTTAGTTGCTTTTATGATTTTTTTGTTTGTTGAATGAGAATGAAAGATGTTTATGTGAAATAAATTTATATATTTAATTTTGTTTCAATAAAATTTTAAATAATCACTAATCTCAATGTTAATACATATTTTAGTATTATTAAAAATATACATATTTTAGTATTATTAAAAATATATATATTTTTAGAGAAATTATATATTTTATCATTAAAAATACACAAAAATATATTTGTCCACTTTCTAGGAGATGTGGCTGGACTTTCTTTTCAAATGTGATTCCAATTTATGACCCACCTTAAATCTGTTAAGCTTTCTTTCCTTAAGTTCAGCTACATGGTTTACAATTTTAAAATTCTTTTATGAAGTGTTTTCTG